>NW_010395813.1:23875-53860 GCF_000710305.1 Buceros rhinoceros silvestris | reverse complement strand
CAGAGCACGCAGCATCCCGTGGGTGGTCACAGCGTTGGGCTGTGTCCAGTCCTCAGAAGCCCCTGACTGCATCAGGCCTTGCACACAGTGATGGAAAAAGGTGAACAAAATTCTGCCGTCTCCCAGGACAGGCCTTCACCTCCTCTGCCGTGCCTGCTCCTGGGGACCTCCGGGCTCTGTCTCGAGTCCCCTCTCAGGAGACTGATGTTTCATATCCTGGCTGGCCACCTTGGCCTGAAAGCCGGGGAGCAGCCCCTGCACTTGGACCCCCGAGCGGTCCCAGACACCCTTCAGAGACCACCCTGGTTTGTGCCATTCAAGGCTGATTTCCTACCGAGCCACCAGGCGAGAGCCCCTCACCCCGAGGGACAGCCAGCAAGGCTGTTTATTGGCTCAGTTTGGGGAAGGAGGCAGCCCCAGGTCTGTGCAGCTCACACCAGGAGAATTCTGTCTGTCACACTGGGTTTGTGCAAGGCAAAGGGGTATTTCTTGTAACGCATTTTTAATTTCTGCACATAAATCCCTCTGACCCTAAACTTCTCGTTTATTTTACGTGCTTAGGTATTTCTTCAAGAGTCGCAGGTGAAATCCGTGTCCTGGCACACACACAAAAGCAAATGCAGGAGGAATGTGTTCTGGCAATATGTGCACCAGTCCTGGAGATAAATCTTTTCTTGCTGGGCAAGAAACCCTCAAGGCTCACACACAGACACCAGCGATTAGGTTCTCCGAAAATATACACATTTCAGGATAAAAATAAACATGTAAATACAGGATGTGTTACTCCCGGGCTTTCTGCTCGGGAGGCAAGGTGACAATTGGCAGCTCGTAGGAAACTTGCACACAGCTTACAAACAGCTTATTAAAACCCCATCAGGCAGCCAGTGCCCGGGGAACAGTCAGCGCCCGGGAAACAGTCAGCGCCCAGGGAACGCACACGGCCACGCTGCTCCTGTCACACACAGAAAACAGGGCGAGCAGTGGAAGGCAGGCAAGGGCACAGCCGAGCCTGGACCTCCTCCCGGAACGGACCCGGAGCTGCGGCTGGGGGGCTGTGGTGGTCCATGCTAGGAGCAGGGCAAGACCGCCCTGGTCTGCTGCCTCCACATCCGCAGCTTCACAGGAAACACTATCAGGGAGCTTTGTGGGATCGTGAATATGAATTGCTTTGACCTCACTTAGTCTGATATAGTGGAGTATTAAATCTCTATTTTTCAAGCATTAAGCCTGTGTAATAGAAGGATGCTGCGAGCAATTTGCAATAAGATGAAGGGATATTACTGTCCTGGGAGACAGACAATCCAACCACATCCACAAATTGATAACAGAGATAGTGGCTTAGGTTCATGCTAGCTATTAATTAAGGGCATGTTTTATGTGGAAGACAATACCAGCTTACACAGGCAGGTACCTGCTGGCCGTCCCTTCCCTGTGGTGAGCAGCAATCCCGGAGCTGGAGGGCAGCCAGGTGGGTTAGCTTACCTTGCTGAACCTCGGTTCACACACTTACATGTGAATCTCTGACAGGCAAAATTAATTTCTCAAGCCTTTAGCACAGCAGCTTCAGAGCTGCTGCTCTGCCGCTCAGGAGCAGCTGCTGGGAGCTGCTGCCGCAGGGAGCAGCGTGCCAGCCCCCCTTCTAGGGACATTCAAAGGCTTGGCCAGAGCAAAGAGCTAGCAACTGTGCTGGGAGCTCGCAACGTCTCCAGCTGCTAATGAGCAGCTAACCATGTCCCAAGCTCTTCCTTTGCCCTCAGAACTTGCTGCCTCATTATCCAGCTGATCCCCAGCTCTCAGGCAAAGAAATCCAAACCCAGGTTTCATTCCTTCTTGCCTCTCATCTCGGCTGCTGGCAGCATCCCACTCGGCCAAGGGAAGCGATCCCTCTCCCACTCGGTGCCCTCAGCAGGCTTTCACTCCCCGTCCCTTGCAGCGGGACTCTCTCAGCAGCTCACAGCCATTAATCGACTTGGCTGATGACAGGGCCACTAACTGGTGTCCCGATTACCAATAGTACCTTTCTATAACCTTTTGCTCCTTGCCCTGGAATTGAGCAGCAAGGCTGCAGCATGCCCTGAACACTGACCCCTGTGCTGGTGTGACAGAGCCACTGCTGCTCCTGCTTCGCTCAAGAAAACCTCTCCCAGTTCTCACCCTGGTTCTTCGCGCAGCGCCAGCCCGGGCAGGAGGAGCTGCCGCCCACAGCGCGTCGCAAGGTGAAACATCGCAGAGGGCAACAGCCAAGAGTCAGGGTGCACGACGGCTCCTGGAAGGGAGGGCACTGATCGGTAGCCCCAGTCTGTTGGGCTGATGGAGCCAAGGTACACGGCGACCCCAGAGCACCCACAGTACCACGGTGTCAGAGTGTCTTTGGAGAGTGAGTGAGAGAGTGGAGAGAGTTCCCTGCTGGGTGTTGCCCAAAAGGTTGTGTAGAGGCAAATTATGCAGGTCAGCAGTGGAAGTACGTATATAATACTGGAGGAAATGGCACAGAAGTCCTGTGTGATGAATAAATTAAAGCACCCTTTCTTATGGACAGGCACCTATGGAGAAGAACTGAGACAGGTAAATCAATGGGATAGGCTGGGGAAACAGAAGAGATTTATTTTTTTCCAGATGGGATTAGAGAACAGCTGGAGAGTTATGAGGTGGCCAGGACAGGAGATCGCTCCGAAGGGCAGGCTCCTGCTGACACGGCTGCCCACCCCAAATCCCCTGTGTTGGGGCCCACATGCAGGCGACACTCACCTTTCTGGAAAGTTGTGTTCAAAGAAGCGGGGGGAACTCCTGGCGAGAAGTGTGAGTCCTTACAAACCAAGGCAGCTCCCTCTGGGCTCTTCTCATAAATTGGCCCCTGGCCCCTGGTTTCTCTGCCATCAGCAAAAGCATTTCATGCCAGAGCAAAGCCCCTGGTAACTGCCTGGAAATAAACAGACACCGGGTGCGTGGTTTGTCCATCCTGTCACCCGGCTGCACACGGAGCTGCAGGAAAGAGGGGCACGGGGCCAAAGGCAATGCCAGAGCTGCAGACAGTGCGGGTCCTCTCGAGAGCTGGAGAAGCCACTCCAGCTATGGATTTCTCCGCATTTCAAAGCCGACGGTTGGTGTGATGTGGCTACTGAGAGCCAGAGATTTCAGTCAGACCCATGAGCTGGACAGGACAGGATTTGTCACCTGCCCAGAGACATACCTCCCCCGCTGAGCAGAGGCAGGGACAGCGAGGCAGGGACCTGGGAGTGGGCTGCTGAAGAAGGGCAGAGAAAAGGAAAAATTCACAAAACAAAGGGAAAGGAAGGACAAGCTGGATGTCAGGCCCCTGAGGATGAATGTATATCAGAGAGCACACCTCTGCAGACCACGTCTGGCTGCAGACTCCCCGCTGGCTGCAGCGTCTCCATTAAAAGCCCGATGAATGCACGCACGCTGATGAAGCCACAACCGCCCTGGGATGGCAGCGGTCACTAGCCCAGGTCACTAGCCCACAGGTGTGGGACCTCGGGGCTTCTCAAGCTCCACACCCGCTCCCACGGGGGCCACGGCCCGCTCTCTGAAGGCAGCGTCTGTGCTGCACTCTGCCACGGTGCGATTACGACGTTCCAGGCTGCCGGCTGCAGCTCCGCTCTGTGTCTGATCGTGGGTGAGGAATTTCTCTTTATACCAAGCTGTCTATTCAAGTCATAAAAATAGGCTTTTTTTCCTTCTGTAAGTGCAACACTTTTCATATTTTTACTTCCAGCTGTCTAGATAGTATTTCACTTTTTTCATTTCTAGTGCTCGCTCTCAGTTATTTAATGTGAATTTCTAGGGCATGGTGCCCTTAGCAGACATCAGAGCAATATAACACAAGAAATCAGATATATACTGTTCCAGGAGAAGGCAGGAACAAAAAGACAAACTAGGCTGTTAATACATATGGTGCTTTTGATTCATGGAATATAGAAAATTGTATTTGATTATATCTGTAATGGATCCTCGTAACTTTAGATTAGGGTTATGCTGATGGCCCAACTAATGGACAGTTTATTGCGGGAATAGATTCCATCCCATCATATTTTTTTCCTGGTATCAATTACTTTGAATGTTTAAATGTCTCATTTCTCTGGATGTTTATTGCTCAATTTTCCTTTCTAAAAAAACCCTGCACACACAATGGCCCTGGTGTTCCGCTGCGAAGCTGCAAGGAGCTGCAGTGTGTGTGTGCTCCGGGAGCCCAGGGGCTCCCGCCAGCCACCGGCAGCTCCGGTCAGAAGATCCACACTTGGGGCTTACAGTTACTGAAGTCATCGCAGCACGTCAGCTGTGAGGTAACAGAGCTGAAGTTCTCTTAGCAGACATGCGGATGCTATTGGGGAAAAGAGAATTAGAAGGTTTATTAAATTAACCTGTTTAGAAAGGAAAAGGAACATGTGGGATTGCTGCCTGCGAGATTAACAGCAAATCTGATGATAAAAAAGGTTGGAAGCAAAGACGGTTTGGTGGAGGGCATCTCATTTTCAGTCAACTTATATTAGTAAAGCCCTGAAGAATAGAATCATTAAATTATTACTCGCTGAAGCAGTGCAGAAGGACTTTGAAGGAAACGCTTGTACACCAGTAAAGAGTTGAGGAGTCTGCGGACGCTCCAGAGATGGCACCTATTGATCTGAGGGCAGGAGGCAAAGAGGCTCGTGGATGTATTTATTTTTTCTCGCTTTGCCTGGCTGTAACCATGTCTGAAGTTCTCTCTAGAAAACACAAAAAAACAAAAAAACCTTGTAGAGCAAGCGGCCACCTTTGTCACACTGTAACTACCAGCCAAGCCGCCAGACACCAGTGATGTCTTCGTGATCTCTGCATACATCTGCTTCAGAAAAGTGTGCTCTGCCTCCCTCCCGGTTTGATCCCTGCCAGTCCGGGGGTGCCACGACGTCGGCCTCCCTGAAGAGCAACCACCCCCAGTTAGGAACAGATGCCAAGGTTTGAGGGCATTTGTCTGTGCCGCTGGCTGACACCGGTCGGGGGAAGCGCTGGGTGCCCTTTTCAGAGGGTGCCTGTCGACGAGAATGGTCATAGTTACCTTCAGAGAGCCTTTTACCCCACGCGTTGGTGAAGGCTCTCGTCTGCTTTACAGTCCCTACACATGTCCCCGCACAAGGAGCCAGGCCCATGGCAGAGACTCCTCAAGGACATGGCGAGGAAGAGGGGGTGCCTCGCCCCGGGGGGAGCCCGGCAGCCCCCTCACGCGGGGAAGCCCCTGGGACCTGGGGACACGGAGCTGCCTCGCCCTCAGCTCGGGCACACCGTTCACAGACGGGCTGCGTGTTATTGCTACTCCAAGAAGAGAGCTGGATCCACTTATTTTTTTCATTAAAATGCAAATTAATTTAATAAAAAGTGGAATTGTAAATTAATGAAGCACTTAAAAATTCTACATAATACAAGGCTAATACTTACTCTGTAGAATCTCCTCCACTTAATATCACCACTAACTCTCCCGAGTGGGACCAGCCTGGCATCTCCACCAATCTAAATCAGTCTCGTTGACTGGTGATGGGATCAAAGCTCAGGGACCAGGGCGCGATGCCGAGTGGGGACATTTCCTTTCCCCTTAAAACAGTAACGGATCCCTGCAATTTGCTGCAACCTACGGTTCACTTGCAGCCACCGGGGGGGCTGCTGCCCGAAGCAGGAGCTCCAGGCAGCAGCGACTCTCCCTCAAGATGCAGTTGCAGTAACCTCTCCGCTGCCGCCGGGCACTGGGCTCCCGCAGAGGCTGAGGACACACGTGAGCCAAAGTCTGGGGATCCACAGTGTTTTTTATTTTTGCCCTCATACAAAGTGCCAGATGGAGGTATTGACTCCAAAGGCAAAATGTTCTGCATGCAGCAGTGGGGCTGTCTCCAGGGCGGGCAGCCAGCCCCATCCCGCTGCAGAGAGCTGAGCGGCTGTGCAGATCCTCCCTGCAAGCAGCTGGATTACAGCAGCCCCCCCATCCTCAGCACTCTGTCCCTTTTCTGCAGGGCAGGAGCAGAGAGACAGGAGAAGGAGCCTTGTCCAAGGCTGGCAGGGTGTCAAATATTGCTCAAATATTACCTGAGGGCAAATCTGGCTCAAGAAAACAAAAAATTACCTTGAACACATGAGTACAATGCTTGTTCTCTGCACCTTCCCTTTCTAACTCATACTTCTATGAAACACTGCAGAAAATTTATCCTTAAAATAAAATAAGAGCAGAGAAGGACACTGAGAAAATGTTGGGCAGAGTGAGGTATTTCCAACAGGATCAATCCCTCCTGGCTTGCAGGTCCACATCTGCGCTCATCACCTTCTGCTTTTCCATAGCAAATGCAGAGAAAAGGCAATTCTGAGAATAATTCAGTTCATCCTAAAGTAACCCCTTAAAGCGGGTCAGGTAAAACACACCAAAAGAAAAGGGCCCTTCCCTCTCTGCTAGCTGTGAGTGCAAGCAGGCAGCTTGCACGGAGCCGTGGCACCGGGACAGGTCCGGAGTGAGGTGGTGTGAATCCTCCCCTCACCTCTCGATGGGACCCTGTCCGTCCCCCTGCACCCACTACGGCCCTCCCAGCATGGAGCCCCTGGTCGCACAGGGAGCCCCACGGTGGTGTATGCAGCCCCATGGTGGTGTATGCAGCCCCACGGTGGTGTACACAGCCCCATGCTGAGCCCTGTGGCTGTACCGGAGCCCCGGAGCACCCTCAGGCCATTGAACGTGCACCTCTCGATGGGACCCTGTCCGTCCCCCTGCACCCACTACGGCCCTCCCAGCATGGAGCCCCTGGTCGCACAGGGAGCCCCACGGTGGTGTATGCAGCCCCATGGTGGTGTATGCAGCCCCACGGTGGTGTACACAGCCCCATGCTGAGCCCTGTGGCTGTACCGGAGCCCCGGAGCACCCTCAGGCCATTGAACGTGGAGCCCCACTGGACCCAGGGGACCTTCCTGCCACTCAAGCACCCACCGGGCTCGTTTTCCTCTGGCCATGGAGCCAGAGACCACGTAGGTGCTGGTGTTAATCACCTACCACTCATTTATTGCCATGTATACACCACTGGCAGCAACATTATCCCTTAAATAAAGCTCACCCACCCTATTATTGTAATGTCAACTCTGAACCTCTCAGATAAGCCCTGCAGACAATTTATAATTACACAGAAGTAGCTCTTGTGCACTGCACCGAGGGGCCATCAGGAGAGGATTTCGGTCTTTCACAGAGCCAGTGTTTGACAGGTCTTTTTGCTGCTATTTCATCTTGACAGCTCCTTGCCACCCAGCCCCTCCTGTGGCTCTGCTCTCAGGCTTTGTTGTGTGATCTCAGGTGAAGAGAGCACGTAATGGGCAATAATTGTGGGCGATTACTGTTTACTTGTTAACTTTGCTTGGCAGAGCAGCTCTGATGGATGCAGGGACTGGAATATTCCCTTTATCCCCTGTAGCACTGAGAGTGAGCTGGTGCTTAATTCAAAGGCTGAAATCTATAAAAAAGAAGACGAAACCCATCATTAAATTTCTCTTAGTGGCTATGTGCATAATTCATCCAAACACCATCAAATATAAATGGCCTTGTGTCAGGATGAGCAGCGCAGGCACAGCAAATCCAACCTGCTCCGGGAGACAGAAACTGCAGAGCCGCTTCTCGCCGCGTTAATGAGATCAGGCACCGAGGAGGTTCCTGAGCAGGACGCGAGGGGCTAACCGAGGAGCCCCTGCCACCCACCCTCTGCCCAGGCACCGACTGACCCATTGGCCACCCTAAGGGCGCTGGGAAGGGCTGAAGACAGAAGAGGTACCAGCCCGGGGCTGCTGCCTGCGTGAAAAAACCCCAAACAGTAAGGGGGAAAGGGATAAAGCTCCATCAACGTCGACCAGCAGCAGGCGAGCCCTGGAGGAGGCAACAGCCCACGCCGGGCTGGGACAGCTCCTGGTGTCAAGAACAGGCCAGCCTGGGCTGGGACAGCTCCTGGTGTCAAGGACAGGCCATCCTGGGATGTACAAAGGGACAGGCCAGCAGCACCAATGGAAGACGGTGGATGGTATGAAGAGGGGTGGAGAGGAAGATGCAAACCACGTCTTTAGCCTTGGGCCTTAATTGCAAAAGCACTGACTATTGAACTGACTGCGAGCTTACCTCAGTCACCTGCTAAAATACCCTCCCTTGGCTAGAGGGACCCCTGCTCAGGAAAGCCCCCCACCCTCCAAGCATGCGAGGTGAAAAGTAGCTGCACTACCACTTTAAAGAGAAGGGCAGGATGAGTTCACCTGTCACGCAGGCAAGTGCTATCCGTACACCTAGAGATGAGGTGAATTTGCTTTCTTTGCTCTATAAAAGGATCTTGTACCAGGGGAGAGGCGCTGGCTTTGTGCAGTTACCACCCAGCACCCAACTCTGCGCAGAAACACGATAAATCAAGTATCTCGACTCTGTGTGAATGGGCTCGTTGCACACCGGGTGAAAGAAACTATTTTGGGGACAACACTCTGATGGCCCCAGGCTGCTCCCCGGGACACAGCCCTGACCGCCGAGGACACAGCTGGGGACACAGCTGGGGACATGGCCCAAGCAGCACCACGGGCAAGGCAGGACAGGCAGACTGGGCCGATGTTAACCTACAGTGGTTTAGCCTTGGCTTGCAACAAGTTTTCTAGAAAGTTTTTTTTCCAATTATTTGAAAAACACCAACTTATTTAATAAATCACAGCAAGTTGTTTTGCAAAAGTATCCTTTGAACCATTAGATATTATTGTGAATGCCAATTTTTCTTCCCACCTTATGGCAGGATAAAGATACCCCACTCAATTTTCATCAAAAGCACATGAAAGCAATCAAGGCTCCTGTAGTTTCTATGGAAATAAGGGATGCAAATTGGGATTGCGTGGTGCCTTTTTTCTTGAATTTATCCATAAAAATGCAAATACTCTTCAACAGATACTGAAATATTTGCCTTGTTCTAAGGGAGGCAAAATACACAGATGAAGCTCCTTTGTCCACTGGCTGTCCTGGCAGAGATTTGACAGCTCATGGAGCACCAGCCTATCGAGGCTGAACAGGCGCTGCTGAGCACCAAGCAGTGGCAGCGCTGGTGCTGATGGGACGTGCCCAGCCTCAAAGGGCTGCAGCTTCCTCCTTGGAGGGCCCTGACCAGCACCAGCAAACAGGCCCTCCTGCCCCTTCCCACACTGCGACCCAGCCCATCCTCTGGTACCGTGCACCCGAGCAAAAGCAGCAGCCCAAACAAACCACGATTGTGAGGCATCTGCTTTACTTTCCTGCCAGCAGCTTCAGAGGAGGGTGTGCGGTGGAGGATACCCCGCTCCTCTGCTCGGCCTCGTCTTGTCCTGCAGCAGGGACTGATCAAAACCCTGCAGCAGGAGGTTTAATTAATTCCCTTTCAAACTGAAGGATACAGACTAGTTAATGCTAGCGAAGGTCTTTGGGTTATTCCCCGAGGTGCTCTCCTGCTCTCTCCTCTTTCTCTGGAAGCTGTACGGTGCGCTTCACACAGCACTTACCCATAAATAATCAAACAGCTCTAGCAAACTCTCATCATCCGCAGCCCAGCCCCTGCCCCCAGCCAGGTCCAGCTGCCAGGAGCCACAGCTCTGCTGCCGTCGGGAGCCTTTGCAGGAAGCTGGAGCTCGTCGCTGGAGCATACTCTCTGCTTGTGAACTTGGGGAAATTTAAAAGGTCAGGGAATGGTATTTCGGATCACTGCTGTTTGCCAGAATTCATGACAAACCCTGGCAACTCAACTAGTAAAACTCTTAAGCGTGAACTAGAGCATGCTGCAGCTGCACAGTTATAAACTTGCAGTTAATTAATTGTGCTGTCATTGTATGCACCTGAGAACAACAGCTAGATCAAAGAACCGAACAGAGATCAAAATGATTAGTAGATCACTTTACCTGCAGTTGAAAGCGCCAATTAGATACAGCAAAGATGTAGTCTGGCTTGGTGGCTTCTATCAACAGCTCTGGAAGAGGAAAGTTACTCAACAGGCTGTAAAAAAAAAAAAAAAAATCAGGAAAGCCTGATCGCTTAAAGCATGGACAGGGAGCAGGGGTGATGCTGGAAAGAGAAAAGTTCCTCAACAGGCTCTAAAAAAAAAAAAAAAAAAAATCAGGAAAGCCTGATCGCTTACAGCATGGACAGAGAGCAGTGGTGATGGTCTGACTTGGCTTTTCCTCTCCAAGGTGCTCAACACCCCTCCATGCCTCTTACACCCTGGACATGATTCACAGCTTGGGCTGTGCTGAAATGAGCCGGATCAGTCCCTGTGAGGTGTTGCAGACTGAAGATCCCCCCAGGCAGGTCCTGAGAGCCCCAGGAGAGCCTGGAGCAGGGTCCTGGCTGCCTGGCTGCGGGCTGTGGACACCCCTTGCCCGCGGCTCGTGTAGTGGGAGCCGCAGCAGCAGCACGGGGGGGTCCTGAGCGCAGAGGCAGCGTGATGCCAGGCACACTGATGGAGAAAGGGTTCCGAGGGCTCGTGTCTGCCCCGTGCCCAGCACGTGGGCAAACGTATCAGTGATTGTGGTGACAGTGCCTGAGCTCTCTGTGCTCCAGTAACCATTTCCCAAGGTGGAGAAAGCGTCAGGGGTTTTGGAGTGCAGCAGCTTCCCCTCGTGCCAGTGCATTACCTGGCACCCACACGAGCTGCTCCGTGCTGACTTAGCCAAGCATGGCCACATCTGGGGGGCTCAGATATAATTTTCCCTGAAGCTATTGGGACAAATACATTCTGGCTGCACCCTGCAAGCCTCCAGAAGGTGCTTGTCCTGCTCTCTGGACAGGCTCTCCCCTCCACCAGTGGTTGAGGGGAGCAGAGAAGGTGGCTGTGGATTTTTTACATGTTCAGTCTGGATTGTTATCTTTCAGAGAGAAATGCTGTAGCTTAACCAAACGCTCGAGCTCACTGGAGGAATTGCTAACTGATTCCTGGCACACATTAAGCTGGATGCCATGTCTGTGACCATAAACAGGGCTCCGGATTGCAGAGCTGGTCTCCAGGCTCAGATGCACCACCGTGAGGCTGAGGGACGCTGGCCCTGCCGGAGCCAGCTCCCCAATTTCACCCCTGTCTCCGCAGTCCACACCAAGCACCTGGCCCACCAGGCCAGAAAACATCTGCTCAAGTGTCCCAGAAGGAAGGGGCTTTGCTGGGCTCTGCTGCAGCACCAGAGAGAATTCACCAGGAAGAAAGGCTGGACCCAGAGGCAAGGTCTCCTGAGAGAGGGGTTCAGAGCCGCTGGAGCTGCCAGCCCCACCGTGAGATGACCCGCGCTCTCCGGTGAGACGATCGCGCAGACCCAGGAATGGCAACTCAGCGCGGTGGCCAGACAGTGGCTGCTGCACACGTACTTGGTGTCCTTCCTTAGAGGTACTTCAGCAGTGAGCTTTGTCTCCCTGGTCTCCTGTTTGTCACATTGTTTAATTTCTCTTTTTAATTGACTCAGACATTGTTTAATTTCTCTGTTTAATTGGCTCAGACAGAGAGGCTGCAGGCAATGTCATTCTCACATCATCTCTCAGAAACGTCGCAGGCATGAGGGTGACATTATTGGTCATATGCAGCCAAGTTCTGCAGCATCCCTACAGACAACCCCCCCAGCTGGGACGGAGGTGGCAGGAACAGAGCGCAAACATAAATCATGGATGTTTGCAGGACAAAGGCTGTTAGCAGGGTGCCATCCTGGCTTGTACGGGAACTGCTTTCATTTAACATACGTGCCAACAAGTGAGACAGGGGTAGAATGAGAACTCTGTGCAGCATACAGATGACACCACTATTTACATCATTCAAACCCAGAAGTGCCTGAAGGGAGCTCCCAAGACAGCTCACAGAGTGAGGTGAAACCGGGTAAAGACGGTGAGCAACAAAATCTTGCCACATATGTGCAGTCTTAGAGCAGCCATTGCAAGGTCTATCTAAGCCACGTGGTTTTCGATTCAAGAGATCCCTGAGAAAATATTGAACAAATGTTCTTGTCTATTTTAAAAAGTCTTGCATCTAACATGCCCTGTGTTTTTCCAGCCACACCAAGTACTTGAACAGACGTATTTACCTCTCGAGGTTCAACAGGTACAATACAACGGCCGTTTCATCACGCCTGTTCTGACGGACCCAGGTGCTTCAGAAAGTTGTTTTGCACACTGGTTTCTTTAGGTGGGTGCCGGCCAGGACTGGAACAACTAGAGGTGAAAAACACAAGTTTAGACTTTCCCTGGAGAGCTGCAAGAAATGAAGATCTGCAGCGCTGCTCACAGAAAAGATTTTTAATGGCTTTGACCTTTGTGGGGTCTGTGCAGTCTCCTTTTATCAAAAAAGTGTATGTGGAAGAATTCTGGAAAAGAGCTGAAGATGATACGAACACTCTGCAGACTGGAGGGAGTTACAGCCTGCTCCCACAGGTTCCTGGGGCATTGTTCCACCGACTGGACCATTAGCACCAGCTGATGCAGGTCTACAGTAGCTTATAATCAGGAAGGGCAAATAATTGCTGGTCAGGAGGCAATATAAATATTTGTTATTGCAGATGACTTATAAATAAATCATTTGAAATGACAAAATTAATCAGACAATTCCTTAGATGAATAAGCATTTGAACAGCTCTGAGCACAGTGGCCAGCCAGGCCCCTTGTAAAGAACCCCTGAAGTTTGTGGAAAGAAACACCGCTTCACCTCTGGCAGGTGCAGAGGGAAGCAGCCGGATCATCAACTGCCCGACTCTTGCACTTTGGACCAGACAGATTCCAGAAGGGTGCCAGAGCGAAGGCAGCCCCAGCCCTGGGGCAGGAGCGAGAGCGGCCGCGGGGCAGCTCTGTCCTGCGGCACCTGCAGACCCGGCCGGTGCCCCTAAGCCCAGCGCTGGCCCTGTCCTGACCGGGCACTCCGAGCAGACCTGTGATTTCAGCACCGAAGGGACTATCGCTAGCCAGGTGCCTTGCATCGTTTCCAGACTATGCCAGGCTAACCCGATCAGGGGTTTATTTTTTTCCCCAAAACACAAAACAAGTGTGTGTCAGTGTAATAGCTCTGTGTACATTGCATCTCATCTGTATTCAGCACAGCACCAAAATGTGGAGAAGAAAATAGCCTCTGAAAATAAAAGTATGAGAGATAGGAGGAGACACGAGCCGAGAAAAAAAGCAAACATCTCCCTGCCTGTATTCCAACTTCCCAGCGCCTCTGTCACTCCCACACCCTCTGAGCTGCTGAGTACAGCTCTTAGTGCGTTTGGACTCACCAATATTCAGAAACACCAATACAATCTGCTCTGAGATGTGCACATATTATCCATACCGAAATGTAAAATAGGCAAGAAGCAGCGTATTTTTGGTGATTTTTTTTCCTTTGTGCATTTTAGCTCAGAACGATCTAATATAAAAAACCCAACGTTTGTCTCCAATAGCTTAAATGTCGGTTTTCTATTATTTTGCAGTCTGGTCTCGAGGGATGTAAAGGGCACCACAACGCTCTCAACAGTGAAGAATCGCAGATCTTTTCCTTTATGTGATCGCAGAATGAGAAGCATCATCAAAGGCAGATGGAAGTAACACCTCCCCCCCCCTTTCCCCATGACCACAGGTTGGAGCAAGAACACAACTTAGTAATGATCTTAGAAGATCTTCCATCAGACAAGGATGAGGGTTCCCATCAAGAAGCCCCTTCATGGCTGGAAGACTTGTGATTGCTGAGGATGAGGAAAGTAGCCATGGTGAAAAAAGCAGCCTGTTGTGAGAGCGTTAAATCTTGGTGGAGGGGTGGCAGGTGGCAGCGCCCTGGGTCCACGTGACACTGGCAGGTAAGATGAGCACCGCTACTGTAAAACTGCAGGATCGTTAGATCACGAGATTATCACCAAATAATTACTGTTTTCCAGGGGCTGCTGCCCCAGGTGAGGCACGGTGCCACAGGGTGATGGCTGGCACCCACTCTGCGGGGAGAAGAGACCAGCCTCCCAGCAGACCCATGGCCCGTAAAACCGGCAGAAATATCTGCCAGACAGGGATGCTGGGAACAGGGTCCTACTCGTGCATGCTTCCCATCTCTGCCGCCTTTATCAGAAACATTAACTCCGTGAACTCCTCTTGGGCTGGGAGGTTTGTGAGGGTCCCTTGACAAGAAAACATGCGAATGCCTCATTTGCATATTTTAGGAGGAAACTCCCTACATAAACAACATAATTGTCATTTTCCTACAGTCCCCAAACCCCCAGCCACTGCCAGCTGATACAAATAAAGTCTTGTTATTCAGCTTACGCCAGAAGACTTCTGCATCTCCCCTGGGACAGGAGGATTACCTGAAGCCAGGAGGAGAAATGGGCAGGTCAAACTTCTCCTCATATCCAACAATTGCATGGCTTGATTTTTGTCAAGAAGGAGTTTTCCTGTCACCAACCAAACAGCAGCAACCCTGCTAGTAATAGTGACGCCATGGTCCCCACGGCTGCGCGATGGGGATGCAGGCAGCGACTGTGCCGGGAAGCGACGGCTAAGCCCGGTGGTGTTCAGGACCAGCAGTGTGGCAGAGGGACTGTCCGTCCAGCAGGGACCCTGCAGGACCAGAGTCATCCTCACGCAGGGCTGCATCAGCGAAGGCCGGGTTTGGAGGCGAGAGTGCTGCCCTGCCCTTTGCTCCTCCTCGGCTGCGTTGGCGCTGGTCCAGGCTGGCATGTAGCGGAATTTTCCGGTCTGCTGTGAATATTTTCTACTCCGTCAGCCTTGTATTTAAATGACATTTGGCTGTAGTGCTAAAAGTACAATATTGAAAATCAGTAAGTGGAAAGTGTTTGAAAGCCAATCTAAATCAAATATTACAATATGGTGAAGTTAATCATCTGAAATTAACCTTATAACTGCTTGAATCACTCTGATCCATAAAGAAAATCAATACAGGCATATCAACCCCTAGTCCAAGCTTCTGTCTGCTCCAGCTGACCATGCAAATGGAAAATAATAGCCAGTGGATGCTTATTGCTGCTTATTATACATTAACACTTTGCATGGGGCCAACACGGTCAGACAAGGATTCCCCAGGGAGACTTGGCTCCTGCTCTAAAGAGGCACCACAGCAGCAAAACCCCTCCAAATCGCTCTCACGGCAGTTGATTTCAGAGCACCAGTCTGAGCAGGGAGTGACTAACAGGCTCTTTCACGAGCAGAATTGATTGTCCCTGGATGATAAACAGCTGCTCAAGCACAGCACCCTACAACATCCCAGGCTCCAGCTCAGCCTCAGGCTACACCCAAGGAGCCCCTGGGGACTGGACCCAGCTCTGGGCACCAGGCATGGACACGGGCCCCCACCAGGGTTACCAGCACTGCAGGCACAGCAACCACAGCCACCACCCAACAGCACCCCGGAATGACAGCATCACAGCAGCGGTCCCAACTGTACCCACCGCTGATGGGGCAATGATGCCTCTCAGGGAATTCTCCCTGACTGAGGCACCGCTGGCTGCATCTCTGTCTGCCTGCGAGCAGCTCCAAAGCCCAGGGTGATACTAAGCCACCCTGGCTGGAGCTGTAACCCATCAACAAGGGGCGCAGAGTGGACACCCTCCCTGGCTAGCTGTGTCTCCAAAGTGGCCATCAACATAGCATCTGGTAGGAGGCTCCAGGATGTGACAGTCATAAGTGCTTTGATAGCAGATAGAAATCTATAAATAACAACAGCTTCTCTAAAAAACCTCATTTTAAAATAATGAAGACATTTCATAAAGTGACAAGTGTCTCAAATGTTGATAGTAAAAGCTGGGGGAGGCTCTTTTTGAAGTCTTGGGAACAGATGCAAGGAGCGAGCTCTTAGCAGCAACCTGCACAGCCTCAGGAGCCCAGGATCAGTCGAGCCAAGCAGAATGATCACAGTCTTTTCCAGATGCTCCTCGTGGGCCCCAAATTCAAAGATGAATGAAGGTTCCTGAGCAGATGCTGTCATCCAGGGACACTTTGAACTGGTTCTGCTGTGCTCAGCATGAAGAGCAGCAGTTGCCTCCCAGATCCCCTCACTGGTAGACCTCCCCATGTGTGCCAGCTACTCCAACATGAAAATATTTTCTTTATTACAGTGAAAGAAAAAAAATAATGCCAATTTTCTAGCTGCCAATCTGGCATGTGTCATCTTCCGTCTCTGATTCCCACCCAGGCCAGTCTGTGAGAGTGCAATACCTGCACGTTCCACCAACACCAGTGGGACTTCAGTGACATCTCCAAGCCCAGTGTGCTTTTCTCCCCAGGGTGGTTGGCAAGATGGTTGCAAGGTGGTGGATGACACATGGCGAAGGGAAGGCACCAGTGGCCACTGCACCAAACACTTCTGTGTTGTTTCCTTTCATCTCAGCAAGGATGGAGTTGGAAGGAACCGGGAATTTTTACTCATCACCTGGGTGCAGGACTCAAGGCTGGGCTCAGGGTGACTCTGCTTCTGCCTTTTAGTCCCCTAAAGCTTGTGAGAGCACTGCTGTAATCTCATCCCCATCAGGGAGGAGACCTGCATGGCACCTGATGCCACCTCCCTTTGGGCTGGCTCAGAACAGGCAGCTGCACAAGAGCCAGGAGGCATAAGATCACCGTTAACCCAAGGGTGAGCAGGGCCCTGAGGTGTCAGCCTGGGCTGGAGGACCCCAAGTTTCTCACCTGGGAGAGGCCTGGGAGGAGAGCACCCTCCTCCCATCCCAGACAGAGCCTGCAGCAGCCGGTCAGACAGTCCGCCTGCAGCAGCAGCGGGCGCATCCCCGCGCAGAGGTGCCGCTGCCCCCGTGCAGCCCACAGCCACTGCTTCCCCGCTGCTTGGCACTAGCCTTTCGTTCAGCCTCTGTTCCTGAAGTTCTTCCTGCCTTTCAGAAGACACAAAAGATGCAAAAGATGCGTCGCCCCAGCAGGAGAGAGGAGAACAAATACTGGACTGGGCAGACGCTGTCCCAGAAGCGAACGTGCCAGCTGGGAGGCTGGAAACGCTGTTTGAAGCAGCAGGTTGCCACAGAGTGATTAAGGGCGGCCCTTTGATACTGGAAATGCGTGTTACTGAGTTTCCCGCAGTACACACACATGCCCCGGGTTCCCACGGAAAGGCCTTGCACAACCCTCCCTCGCCCTCACCCAAAGAGGCACCGAGATTGTAAGAGTGCTACATTTTTTAATACTTTAAGCTGAAAGCTTTTAATTTAAATAGCTGAGAGCTTTCTCAGTGCTTAGGAATCTCTTCATTTCTTTAAATTACAAGGAGGAGCTGCGTTTTCAGAATCATTACTCAGAATTTACAAACAGCTCTCGAGGTAAGGAGACTCCATAGCAGAGCCGCCTTCTGAGGGGGAGAGCCAGCAGCAGGCACTTTCTGTCCAAGCTGTGGCACGGGGCAGTCTCAGCCGTGTCTCCAGCAGACCCGAGCTCTCCCATCACAGCAGTCTGGTGTTTCACACTATAATTTTAGACTCTGAGCTTTCCAAGGAAGGGACTGTATCTAATCCGGTGTGGTACACAGTGGCCAGGATAGAAAATCTGTGCCTGCTGAAGCCATGAGTTCCTGCCACGGTGCAAAGAGTGAAGAAATAATTATTACAGTAACGGCAAATATTAGCACCCAGGGCAGGAGCTCAGGGGAGGTGCTATTGCGCTAGCAAGAAGGGGTGCTCACTGGGGAGAAGGGGCTTGCTGCCCCAGTCCTGGCTCTGAGCCTCAGCATCTCCTCCCCAGACCCTCAGGAAGGAGAGCTGGGGTAAAAGCCCCCGGAGCTGCTACTGCAGTGAGCTCCTCCTCATCACCTGCAGCAGCCCCGTGCCTCCCAGTGCCCCGCGGAGGAGGGTTGGGCTCGGCAGGCTTTCCTTTGCCTGTCCCCCTGGTCCCTCCCAGCGCACCCCAGTGCATCCAGAGGCAGCCAGGGATGAGCCGGGTGGATCAGCAGTCACACCACGTCAGGCAGAAGGCAGGTTTTTGCCCAATGTCACTAAAACCATTTCCAGCCTGTTGGAGGGGACAGTTGTCCCATTAAGACACCAAAAGACATTCTGGCTTTCCTCAGCCTCAGGGCTTGGAAACATGAAGCATTTACTGCCTAATTAAATTTTAATATACTGCCAGAGCACCTCTCTTCCCGGGAACCTGTGTCGGACAGCACGCCAGACTGTGCGGAACAAGAGCGGGTTGGCCGCCGGCACCTGCTCCGGGCCAGCGTGGCAGAGGCCCCGGCGCAGAGCTGCCACGTGCCTCTGCAGGCGGGTGGACCACCAGGGGGTCGAGGCTCTCTACAGCAGAAGTGCCATCAGGAGAAAAGGCAGCAGCACCGCAATGCTGGAGGAGAACTCCGTGACTCGGGCACTGCTCCGCCAAGTGCACACACAGGTTAAAGTTTTGCATTTGAGTTTGTTAATTATTCTCCGTTGCTCGCTAATAGGCTACATCTGAAGTCAAGTGGCTTTCTCTTCCTAGTAGTGCTGCTCTTTGCTTCTGACAGAGGATTCCTCTGCAGGCTTCTCTACTCGTTTTTAGCGGGCAGATGGCTGTCAGAAGGGCTGACCTGCTCTGGGGAGAAGCTAACACCTTGCACCAGATCGCAGTGTCCTGGGCACACACTAGGAAGTTGCTCTCCTCACATTCTCTGTTTAGCCCCAGCAGCATCTGGGGCCACGCTGCACAGCACGTGGCCTCCTTCCACCCATGACCCACAGAGCCAGGGTGGTCCCTTGCCTGCCCCTGCTTTGCCAGGACAGAGCTCTGCACAGGGCTGAGCATTCCTAAAAATCCTGCTCCTTCCTCTCCTGGTGCCTGCTCTGCTGCTCTGTACACCAGGACACAAACAGAGAGACCTGTGGACAAGCTCACTGCTCCTGGGATGCTCCTTGTTATTTCTGCCATGACACCAACACTTGTCCAAGTGTCCTCAACTCCTTGTGACATGACAGGGATCAGGAGCCAAGTGCCATCCCAGCCTGGATGCAGCCCACTCGCCACGGCAAGCAGGCACTGGGACCACTCACGCATCACTGCGGGTGCCAAAGGGCCAGGGGTACCCAGCCATTATTTCCTTGGTAGATAAATGCCTGAAAAGCACCCTAGTGAGAATAGTTGCTGACAGATGGCCAGGACCAGAGACAAGTCCTGGTGCTAAAAACGCTGCAATTTTAAATGGGTGACTCACAAGTGTTCACTGTGCCACAGCTCTCCCACCGTGAAGCTGCCTGCGAGAAATGTTCACACAAGCCTTCCAGAGCCCTGTGCTGAAATAAGGTGCTGTCAAAACAGCATATATTTGTGCAGCTGCCACAGGGAGTTGTTATTATTGTATTTTTCTTTAATAGAGAGACAAGTGTGCTCCGGCACACAGCCTGGTAGCAATCGTCTGTGGCGGTGCTGGGAAGTGAGAGAGCTCAGAGAAAGCGATAGCCCAGGGCTGCACGGGCACTGGACACAAACAACGGGCTGTTACAGATCTAAAGCAGAGCGAGCCAGAGCGTTCCTGCTGGCCAGGTCATGGCTCCAAACGCCTTTGGAAACACACGGCCCCAGAGGCAGCGGGGTGCACCCCAGCCCTCTGCTCCCAAACACCGGACACACACCCACGCTCCCTCCCTCCCTCTCTCCCTCCTCCCGGCCGCTCTGGGAGCTCTGCAGGCACAACCACCGGCCCAGGAGAAAACATGCTCTGCACAAAGGGACCAGCCATACATCCAACTCCAGAAAAATCCCTGCTGGGAATGCTGGAGGGTGAAACAGAGACTGCAGCAGCCACCGCTCGCTCCCCGCCACGTGCCACACACAGACGCACACGTGCACACACACAGACACGCTCTGTGTAGCTGCCTGCGCACAAAGCAAAATGCCAAGCAATCGAGTAGCTGTAGCACTCGGTTTCAGTCCAGCCAGGGAACAGCCGGTGTTTGATCAATATTTTCCACAACAGCCACTTCCGTGTGATAAATGCACTTATGGGGAAGAGGAACAAATTAACCTTCTGGTGCAGATGGCAGCTACTGCCTGGGAAAAAAGATGGCTCAATTCAGCAGGGAAGGGAGGAAAGGGCCATGGCCAGGATTCCTGCAAAACTGACCATATGAGGCAGCATCTGCGAAGCATTAATGAAAACCAGCCCCAGTAGCGCCCACCCACCTATGCACGGGGCAGCTGAAACCAAGCCTGTCACTGCAAGTGTCATCTGCATGTCTGAAGCAGCGAGGAGCGGGAGAATCATGCAGGGAGCAGCAGCAGCTGAACCAGTAGATAATATATATACTTGGGGCAGCTGATAGATGAAGACAACAGAGGAATTGTGCTGCAGCACCGTGCATGTAGGAAGATAAAAGGCATCTCGAAAAGCGCTTCCCAACATCAATCCTTCCACTGGTGACAAATCGTTTGGAGTCAGGGTAATTCAGCAGCTGGCTGGATCAGATATTACATCAGAGATTTCTCACCCCCAAGGCAATTGGATGCAAGTGGAGACCTGCCGAAGGGTGCAAACGTGAGAGGTACCTGCACGGGAGCACCACAGCCCCTGGAAAACCCTGAGTGAGGACCCAGAAGACTGGAGAGATGGAAAGGCAATTGCCTTTGCCAGGAGAGGGAAGGCAGACAGACCCAGCCCATAGCGAGTCCCTTCTTGGGTCCATGGAAGGTCCTGGACCTTTTTCTTGTCTTGTCCAGTCCTGACTTCCCAAGCAGGGGAAAAACAAACAAACAAACAAAACCCACAACAAAAAAATGCCCACAAAAAGCTGGAGAAAAAGACCAGAGAACACATGGGGATGAAGACGTCCTGAAGACATCCATTTTTTTCTGACTGTGTATCTCTGACCACTCAGGTTATTTTTACTCTTCTCCCAGCTGCAAACGTGGGGCGAAAATAAGCTCTTATGTCACTGCTCCGTGATCCTTCATGAACTTGAATTTGTATCTGGAAGTAGCCTTGTGCTGCATCATCTCCGCGTCAAGAGCACAAACAGGATCCATATCGGACCCTGGTCTGTAAACTGTCCAGGAACTCCACTTTCCTCCTGAACCCCGTCCCGCTTCTCTGGCTCTCTGGCCAGGTTACACGGCTTCGTGATCCCGTCTCTCGCTTCGGAGATAACACAGGTTGCTCAGGGGCCAGGTCCTGTGCAACACTTCCCTGGGCTGGCTGGGTTTCTTTTCCTGTAAGATCTAAGCAGAGTTTTCCTCCTGGAACGAGTGAGAAATGGAGTGCTATACTGACATGCCATAAATGCCTCCCTGCTCCTAGCAAAGGGCAGTCCCTGGTGCTCCACACAACACCCACAACTGTGTCTATTGTAGGGAGCTGCTGGGGCAGGGCCACCAGCCAGGCAGCCCAGTGATGCTTGGTGCCTCCTGCGCCATCAGAGGATAAACCCTGCTCCAGGCGGCCTCGGGGCAGAGGTCTCGCTGGTGAACTGGACCAGGCTGACACGCTGCCCGTCTCTAACCTGCCCTCCGCACAGGGGCTCCCGACCTGCAAGGTCTAAAGACCTGCTCTGAAAAGAGATGACAAAAAGAAGTGGAGCACACATGACGTAGTAATGGTGAACTGCAGGGAAGAGGGGTCAAAGAATTCTGTCAGCAAAGATGAGAGCCTGTTCATATTCTGGTTTCCTGCTGGAACAAATAACACAGGGTGTGATTTTGCTGGAAATTCATTAATTTTCCACATATTCCCAGGAAGTTAATTTATCAACTAGTAACTGCATAAATAGAACAGGCAAAAATGCTGAAAGTGGATTAAACATTGATGCAAGTATGTATTGATTTGAACATTCCTGTGCCTTTGCTTGTGACACCATCAATAAAATTAAATAATATCTTAATAAAATGTCTTGGTAATTATGTCTTTTCCCTTGGGTAAGTGTGCCCTCCAGCAATGTAATTAAAACCAAAATTGCATTAACCCTCCAGTGACCATTTGACAAAAAATTAAGAGTCTAGAGAATTCTCTGGGCTCTCACGCCCAGCCAGATTACTCCTGATGTGCTCGATCAAGCTTTCGCACACACCTGCACGCCCCACCTTCTTTCAGTCGGTGGCTTGAAGACAGACTGTCCTCATTCACAACATTCAAATACCAGGAATGTCAGGTCCCTGCTCTGTCTGGGAAAACAAAAGTGGCTTGAAGGTCCATTTCTTCCGGTGCTGGAAGGAGCTGGCTCTCAGAGCCCTGGTGACTGTCCCCTGCACGAGCAGAGACAAGCCAGAGACGGGCCACAGGCACCTTGGTGGCACAGAGCAGGACAGAGCCCATTGGCCAAGGGCACGATGCTCTAGACAGACCTCTGCTGTGAGACCACAGAGTTGCCTCCTCCTTCTCCTCCCCTGGATGCAGGGGACTGTGGCCAGTGGTTCCCCAAGGCTCCAGGGCAAACAGTGCTGACCAGAGTCACGCCTGGTGATCACCCTGCATCAGCATGACACTGGTCCCTCCCAGGAGAAAATCAGTGTGCCAGTGAGATGAACAGGCCATGGGATGGAAATGAACATTTACCAAGAGATACTAGACAACCATTTTAAATTTTTGATGACTTTAAGCAAACAGAGCCTAATCATGGTAGTTGCTGGCTGTGCAGTGAAGTGACGCGGAGCCAGGCTTCCCCCAGGTGCTGCAAGTCCCAGAGAGACGCAGGCACAGCCAGGGGTGCTGGGGAGGCTCCCAGGCGGCATCTCAGAAAGACGCTGTTTTTCTAACTGCTGCTTGCCTACAGGAAATTACTCTGTTGCCTGGTTGCACTGTTTCTGGTTGGGCTGTTGCTGTCCTCACTTCCGATTCCCAGTCCAAACCAACCACAAAGGGCCAGATAGCCCAGGCACTGCGTCTGTCCCTTTTGCAGGATTTTGCTGTGCTCCAAAGCCTGGCCTCCAGCACCTTATTCTTCACAAACCATTCTTGTTTCCAGCCAAACAGCCTCCCCTGGTTCCCTCTGCTCTGCCAACACCAGCACAAAACCCTTCCTGCCTCCTGCCTCCATGCCCATCACCTGCTCCCTCCAGGACGCGGGGCCATAGCCAGACCAGCTGCCTGGACGCGGTGAGCGACAGCCAGGCACGGTCTCAGGGTTAGGATTTGGGGTGAATGGTGCATGTGAGCTCTGTGGGACAGAGGCAAGGCCCTGTGTGCTCTGCCTGGTTCCTCCTGAGGTGGGGTCCTGGCAAAGACAAGGCAGCCTGTGTACGGAGACCTGCTGCCCCTCTTCCCCTGCAGCCAGCCAAGCACTTGGGCTCCCACCCAGCTGCTCGTGGCCAGTGCTACAACGTGAATGAAAAGCAGCAGCTTACTGGCAACTCAGGCAGAAAGCAGCAGCTGAAGAGCAGGCACGAGGATATGTCACTCACCACTGCTTGTAGGAACCCTCCATCCACTCCCAAGGAGCCAACTGAGCTTGCCCGTGTCAAGCAGGCAGCCAGCATGTGCCTGGGACCTGGCAGAAGCCCCCTCCTCACATCAGCATGGGGCACTCACCTCAGCTCCAAGCCAGAAGCACCCATTTGGAAACATCACCAAGGAACTTTGTAATTCACAGGAACGCTCGGAGCATGCAAGAGAGCCCATCATCTACTCTGAGGCAGTGAAGGCCCTTGTCATTTCCCGTTTGGCAGCGGTGAACAGCCACTCTCCCCGCTGACAGGGACACTGACAATATGACCTTTCAGGAACCAGCGAGTAATCTGTTTGCTCTGACTCTACTGTGTCACGCTGTCAGGTTGTCACCAAAACTTGCCACTCACATAACCTATTAGTTGTCCAATTTGTCTTTCTGTCATGGACCTTGATGCTCAGTCCAGTGACTCCGTGCATTTTTAATGCTCTTGTTAGTTAATAAAGCACTACTTTGGAGCTTGGGGGATTGAGAAGTTGTCTCTGTCACAGCACATCTCCCTCCTTGATACCCAGAACGTCCGACTATGCTGCAGCACCTTGCCAGAGATGCCCTATGGGACAGGAACACAGCGGCCACAGCCTTGACTGGCTGCCATGCAAAAAACCATCTTCCACACACACAAAACACCTTCCATCTTCTGCTCCAGAGACCTGCTGAGGCACCTTCTCCGCCTCAACCAGAGCTGGGCATGGGTTCCACTCCCTCCAGGGCATAGCAGAAGGTCCAGAGCATGACAGACTGCAGCTTGGCTCTTATACCACAAGGGAAGTCAACCCTTCTGAGCTGCAAAGAGAGGGGGCTTTGCACTTAAATCCTGCCTGAGAAACATAAGTACAGCCAAGCACTGCCGGCCACCTGGATGGAGGGAAGCAATGGGGACATGGACCAGCTTTGGCAGAAGAGGCATATTGGAAACAGGGACTTGGACAGTATGTTATGTCTGATCAGAGGCTTCTCCTCCTGTCCTGGCACTGTGGTGGAGGATAAAGGTGGTGTTTGCATCACATAGATTCATCTGCGTTGTAGATACCATGTCCAGGACCTCAGTGTAGCTTCTTCAGGTGCTAGACCCACAATTTCCAGGGCTGGAAGGCAAAACGATTCCCCCTTCCCCACCCCCTGCCAGGGGATGATGACAGCTCCAGATCTGAGCTGAATCCAACAGTGGAAAGCCTTTACGTCTTGGCTCCTACCTCGCAGCGTGCGTTGGGAGGTGACTGTACCCTGTGCTGTGCTGCTGCAGCTGTTTTCATCCAAAGGCCTCGCAGAACTCTGCAGCCGTTCATTAGCAAAGAACTTCCTGGCACCATCAGCTAATGAGAGAACGGAGCCAGATGAAAAAGCTATTCCTGAAAACCTGGATCAATCCTGAATTCACAGCAAAGCGCTTTTTTCCTGCTTATTAGGGTTGGAACTAAGACAATCTGCCCAACTGCTGTGCTGCTTTGCATATCTGATAAACAGCGATTTGTCTGTGCGGACACACTTGACAAACGAACCTCCAGTCACACCGCGAAGTCTGGAGTTTCTGCCTGCTTCAATCTGCATTGCAGTCCTCACACCTCTGCGTGCCGTACTTTATCAGCTGTTCAACCACCACAGTTAAACCCCAGCATGACATTTTACACCTGCCTTAACCAGCACTAGATTATCGGTTGTAGACCCGAGAGTGCATTTTTTACAACCTGTTTTTTTCTGAACTTGCATTGAAGGGCCCTGGAAACCTTCTGGGTCCATGAAGCCTCAGGACAGCAGCAACGTAACCTTACAGCTCTTGGCATGCTACTACAGACCGTTAGCTGCAGATGTCCTTCTGAAGATCGAGCGCACTTCAAAGCCTCCTCAATTCCTTCCTAAGCTCCAGAGGCTTGGAACATTTGCATGGCTTACACCAGCTGACCTTGGTTCACAAGGCAGCACCCAGCTTCAGACTACGACTTCTCCTGAAAGTAGTTCTAGTGTCACCCACTTTCTACCATGAAATAATCGGTAGACCTTGCCTGCACAGATTCACAACGTTACATTTCTGATAGCCTGTCTTGCAGTAAAAGCAAAACCTTGATGCTTTAACTTTCGAATAGTGTGTGTCTACAAGACACTGATAGCCACAAAAAGGAAGTGCCCTATGCAGCAAGAGCTAAGAATTTAGAGATCCGTGGGAATTTGTTTTGCACAGGCCCACTGGACAGCTGTAAGTGGCCCAAACGCACCTGTCCCTTCGCATCTTGAATGCCATACCTGGTGGAACACCCGGAGCCAGGGACTGGGAGTATCCCCCTTCTTGTCCCCAGCTCCAGACACCCTTTCTCCCGCTGGCACGTGGGACCCTACACACACCCTACACGTGACTCTCCAGGGAAGGTCCTAGCAAAGGTAGAAGCTTGTCTGAGCTGCCAGTGGTGATCACACCATTCAACACTTGTGTACCACAGGATGGCGTGTGGGACCGGAGAGGAACTGGAGCTGCCCTACAGGAAGAGGCACAGGTCAAGAATCAAGATAAGGGGTCCAGAGGTTTGAGGGCAGTAGCACAATGGTCAAAGCAACAACCCAGCTGCTCTACTGATTTGTCTTCCAGAGGGGCAACGGCATTTCACTCCTGCACTGAAACACTCTTCCAGACAAAACAGATTCATCCAACTCTCAACCTGTTGAAGGACAAGGAAAAGCAGCAAGGTTGAAAATCCGAAGTTGCTGTTTGTTCTGCCATGAACGCTTGAAAATTATCTGGTGAGAATTTATTATGTGTGCTGAAGGACTTAATTTTTTTTTTTTTTTAAACCTTTACAGCCTAGAGAAAGTCATGCCTGCTGCATCCTTTTGTGTCAAGACTATGATCTCCACCTGCAAAGGCAGGAGAGGCACAAGCACGTTCCATGCACCGGAACACTGCGCTGTAATGAGGGGATTCTTCTCTACCACCAGTGCGTTAATGCAAAGAACTCAGAAGACAGTACTCCGGGCAAAGCCATGTGCAACAGTATTTAATGCCTCGAGGCTTCCTGCAGGCCATGGTCTTCACAAGCAACTCGGGGGAGACTCCCCATGCACTGTCTGTAAGACAGCAGTTGAGACGTTCCTGTTCTTCCTGACACTCTTGGGACCAGGCAGCAAATACATATTTGCAATTTCGAAAAAAACACTGAAGATAATTACTGATTTCTGAGGACTATCATTAGCTAATTTGTAAATATTCTAGTGAGCAAGAAGCGTTTTGGAATTTGAGGATCGCTAACAGTTCCTTTCATCAGCACTTACTGTCACAATTTCAGTAGCAAACCCATTCAAATTCAGATAACGTAAATGCTTCATGAAAGAGAAAACAATCCCATTTCATCCGCATTGTCAGAGGCCCAGGGGTGCTGACATGCCCCGGGGAGCCAGACACTTAATCTGTGCCTGTGACTTTGGAAGGACAGGAACCCCTGGCACACCAAGCTCGTGCTACCTCTTTCCACCGTGGATCTCCTGATTTACTGGAGTGACAACAAGAATAATTCCTTTCATTGTTTTCAAGCAATGAACTGGTCATTGTACAAACAGCAGAGCCCAAAACCCAAGAAGCTCCCACTAGAGCAAGAGCGAAGAGCCGGCAGCTTGAGCAGTGCAAGCGGCAGGACGACTTTCTGTTTCAAAGACGGAAAGCCAGCACAAATAGCAATGAGTTTTCATGCCCTGGCAGCTCCTGCCAGTTACAAGTTCATAGAAGGGCATCGATCTAACACGAGTTTGTTCAGTGTCAGCTGTGATGGTGCTACATGGGAAATTGATTTCTCCTCTAGTACATTCTCCTCCAATGGAAGCTGGCTCTCTCCATGGTGACGGGATGTGCTGATCAGTTTAACAAGCTGCCAATGGGATTATGCAGAATCATTTCATCGGTTTTCAGTAGCTGTGTGAAATGGCATTTGCCAGAAACACAAGTCTGTGTGGACCTAACTGAAGAGGCAATGAGATGAGTCCCAGCGCCTTATGCTGAAGAGGAAAAGACACACTGAGCCTGAACACCTTCAGTATTTCAGAGTGGAAAAGTCCGGCTCCCACAGAAGGTGGGTGTCCCCAGGGCAGCTGGGCCAGGGAGGGGTTTTTAGCAGCACGCATAACACAAACTAATAGCACCACACCAACAAGCAACACCCTCAGCAGCAGCTCCGGAAGCCCGGTCAGGCCACCTGCACCAAGCACTGTCCTCTCTCACACAGAGCTGCCCACCAAGGAAAAGCAAAGGAAGAACACTTCTTCTTGACCTTCACTACTGTCAGGATGCTAAAAGAAGAGCTCAGGCCCTCCTAGTGAAGGGTGAACACCTCACCTAACTTCATTGAAAAAATAGCAACATCAGTTATTTCAGGCTTCCAGGGCAGGCAAAAGATAGATGAAAGGAATAAGGCAAGCTGGGAACATCAATAAATTACTGCAGCCTCTTACTGGCTGCAGTATTCAATAGTTTAAAATGTTTTCTGGTGCCTTAGGCAAGTAGAAGATTTGCAGAAATGCTGAGCCCATCGCCCGTGATGTATCATTGTCACTCATCAGCTGCTCAGTTGCATTTCCTCTTCCTTCCCATGCAACCTGTGTACCTCTGAACAGCCGCCGCAGTGAATTGGAGAGACGATGCCTGCCGGCTAGCACAGGCTGCCTGGCCACGGAGCGTCAGGAGGACAGTCTCCTTGCTGCTGTTGATACAAGCGTTGTCGTCCGGAACCGCCGCCGCAGTGAATTGGAGAGACGATGCCTGCCGGCTAGCACAGGCTGCCTGGCCACGGAGCGTCAGGAGGACAGTCTCCTTGCTGCTGTTCAGAGACAGACGGTGAAAGCAACAGGACGTCTTCACAGGTGTGACCTGCTTTCTCACACACAGACCTCCCTGATCTCCCAGGGGACAAGAGGGTCCCTGGTGAAGACTTGCATGTCCCCAGTCAACAACGTGCCCTGCAGCCATGTCCAGAGCCCCCTTGCTCTGCAGCTGCCTTGGAGAGGTGAAGGCTCAGGTCCTCATTACTAACGAGCAGCTGCTCATGAACCACAAATTGCATTTGTGTGACTTGACTTGCCAAGCTCAGCAGCCCTCTGAACAGTATAGTTGTGCCTCCATCGAGGGCAGCAGCTTCCAGGGGCTTCAGGGGCATTGGCTAGGAAGCACCTTCTGTCCAAGGGGACACTACCTCCTGCCCAGTGCAGCATCTCCAGCGGCACCTGACGCCAGGTGCCAAGGCATTGGAGCAGGGGGATGCTCCCCTGTCCCCGGGCCCTCACTCTGGAGAAGGGTGAGTAGCAGAGCAGGGGTGAGGGGACAGGCTCTCCGAGAGGAGGATCTGCCCCACAGCCCATGAGGACAGGATGGGTGAGCCCCTGCAGCGGGGCCAAGGGGGAACCGGGGCCTCGTTGCCCTGCACCCTCGAAATGGGTCTCATTTTTCTGGGGAAGAACTCATCCTCCGCTTGTATGAAAAGAGCCCATAGAAACCCCATGCGTGGGGGGTATGGTTTGTAAGGGACTTGGTCTGGCCCCAGAAGGCACATGGGATGTGACAGGCCTGTGAGCCCGCTAATACAGAAAGCGCGCGAAAGCATCCTTGCAGCAGCCCGAGGAGAACCTGATCCAATTAAAATCGATTTTGGCTGTCCTGCTCCCCGTGGGTGCCATGTATCTGCACAGATGATTTTCACAAACGTGGTGGATACTGCAGGTGGCTTTGACTGCTGTTGAAAATATTTAATAAACTCTGGAATATGAATCACTATCAAGGACCCTGAACATTAATTTTAGTCACAGTTGGCCACACTGTATCACCCTATAAACACCTCTCCAGTTTCAATTAACATTTCTCTATCTCCTGTCTCACTGAATATTATATTTAATTTAAGAGGACTGGTAAAGATAGTTTTCACACTTCACAGGAAAGCGTAATGAAATAATTATACCTGTACCTACAAAAAGCATGAGGATATTGCATAAAGAGCTCTAAAGTCATCTGCAGCAAAAACTTCTCCAAGAGACCTTCATTCTAGTGTTGGGTACCGAGGCTACTGTGCAGGTGTCTGCCAGCCCCCGCTCAGCATCTGCTTCCGGACATCCACGCAGCAGCACTGCTAACAGCATCCCTCAGCCTCCTCCGCGCAACTCCTCACCCGTTTGCTGCTGTGCTTTAGCACCTCTCCGAGACTCAGCTGCAGTCGTGCTCCCCGGCTGTGCCCGGACCGAGCCGTGCCTGGGTCGTGAGGCAGGGGCAAGGCACGCTCCAGCCTGCACGGCCCCAGGGGGGGTCCACACCCTGGGCGGTCACACCACGGCTTTTGCCCACCAGGAATCAGAATCATGAGCACTTCTGCAGAGCTGAAGGACCAAGGTGAGGCAAAAATTGTCACCAGGTCCCTTGCTTCTGCCACCACTAAGTCATATTTCCCCTTGCGAAGGTGGCAGTGGATGTACATTACATGCATCATCACTGCAGCTACCCACCAGGAATCAGAATCATGAGCACTTCTGCAGAGCTGAAGGACCAAGGTGAGGCAAAAATTGTCACCAGGTCCCTTGCTTCTGCCACCACTAAGTCATATTTCCCCTTGCGAAGGTGGCAGTGGATGTACATTACATGCATCATCACTGCAGCTATTTTTACTGCGCAGAAATTAG
>NW_010395813.1:23260-23703 GCF_000710305.1 Buceros rhinoceros silvestris | reverse complement strand
ATTCCATTAAATTCCATTATTCTGAGAAGGGAAACTCAGTGCTGACTTCAGAGAACCCCAGCCACAAAACCTGCAAAAGGCTCAGAAAGGACAGAAAAGGAAACAGCCGCTGGGGAGGGGTGGGAGGACACCAGGTGCCTGTGGGCAAGCTGTCCCCAGCCACCCCAAACACCTCTGCCCAGGAGAGCAGCTCCCTGCGGGGCTGCATCCATCCTGCCTACTAGTGCCTCACACGAACTCCATCGACCTCCAGATGATTTGAGGTGATCTGTGGGCCTGAGCTGCTGACATTAACGGGTCTGTAATGGCACCAGCACCCACGAGGGGCCCAGGCACTGGCAGCAGCGTTGGGACCCAGGCCAAGGAGGGCAGCAGCTCTGGCAGCAGGGCGAGAGGCAGCTCCAGGAGCAGCTGCCCAGAAGCACTTCTGGCCTCACCCCTCC
>NW_010395813.1:21157-23167 GCF_000710305.1 Buceros rhinoceros silvestris | reverse complement strand
CAGGGGGATAGGCAGCTCCAGGAGCAGCTGCCCAGAAGCACTTCTGGCCTCACCCCTCCCACAAGGAAAGCAGCACGCAGGGCAGAGGGGCCACAGGTCCTCACCCTCCACAGGAGGATGGGGACTGCATGGGGCTTGTGTAACACTGACACATTTGAACCTCCAGAGATAGGGGACACGGGATTCTGCACCCTCAGCCCCCAAAGCCATCATGCTGCACACTGAGATGGGGAGCTCCCCTGTGCCAGTGTGCCCCTTATCAGCAGTGAGACAGATGTGCTGAGGTGCGCAGATCTGAGCGCAGAATCACACGGGGAGGAAAGGCTCTTCCTGCTCCCCCTTCCAAGGGTGCAGCTCCAGCAGGGCTCTGGAGCTTCCTGCGTACGCCAACAGCTCAGGGACCCGGACAGGAGCCATCCTTGGCCAGCCTGACCTCACGTGTGAGCCACGCAAGTTTGTTTAGTATTTCAGACACTACCACAACCATAAAACCGAGCTCCAGCCCCTCACAGCAGTTCATTAATGGTAATGACTTGACCGTGAGGCCCCTGACAAAGTCCCAAGAAGGAGACTCAGCCACAGCAACTTTCTGGGGACACTTGACTTTGCTGGACTTATGCTGTACTTGAGACTTTGCCAACACAAACCCCAAAGAAATGGAAGTCCTGGCTCTGGAGTTGACATCTCCTCGTTCGCTATCACTATGAATTTCCAATCTAAACACATCATCCCTGATTGAGAGTCATTGGATTTCCACCCTCCGCTGTGTGACAGACTTTACTGCTCTCCTTAAAAACAGCTTCAGAGTGTCAGATAGTCGCTAACTATTTGTAGTCATCTGGGAGAAAAGGGGAATTCCAAAAAAGTGTGCCAGAAAACATGGAAATCCTCAACTAACTAAGGAAAGAAGGGAGTTAGACGAGCCCTGTGTGTTTGCAGTTGCGCTGTTAACAGTGCAGTCGTCTGCCTGTGAGCTCTCTTGGGGGCAAAATGCACAGGATGATGACACGGGGTTCCCAGAGCCCACAGGGACAGTCCTGCCCTCACCTGGGCCTGTCACAGAACAAAACGGCTGCTTGACTGTGGCCAAGCGTTAGGTTTAGATCCTCATATGCAAGAGGCTGCTCTGTGCACTACATGAAACGGTCTTCACTGGAGAACTGCTGGAGTTGGAGTTCACTGGAAGAGGGAAAGGCTGATCCATCCTACCTGCGACACTTCTGTCCTACACGTTTCTGCCATCAGAATTCAAAGGCTGAGGCGAAAGGCCATGGACCCAAGCCGCTCCCCGTGTCCAGCAGCAGCCGATGGCATCGCTATGCCTGCACAGCTCCAGCCACCACGGAGATGTGAGCACTGCTCCTCCCGCCAGGCAGAATGGCAAATGCCTCCAAGTCTCAGGGAAGATCTATCGCTTGGAGGCCCTGAGCAGCTCAGAGCACATGTGTTAGAGATAAAATTATTTTTTCCTGGTTAGCTCCAATACTATATTGAATAAAGTTTAAAATTTTCACCCTGACTCAATCCATCTGTGCAGGTGTCACAGTACTTTCTCATTTTTAGTTCGGAGAGGAAGAAAATGCAGGATGAGCAGATAAAGCAGTTGTCTCATTTGAATTTCACTTCCATCCCATAACTCTTTGCAGAGGTCAAGGAGAAGATGACAGGTGGAAAAATGTATCTTGGAATCACCAACCGGAGGTTTAAGAAGATTCATTTCCAAAGCGTGTTACTGCAGACGGCGAGAGAAGAGCGGGCCTCGCCGGCTGGATCGATAGCAAGCACAGCCTGCCAGGACGGGAGCGGGTGGCACCGCGCTCAGCACTCTCATTGCCAGGCTGAAAACGCTCCCTTTTAAACCTCCTTTTTCACATTATGGAGAAAGTTCCATTCCCTTGTCCAAACAGACCATCCCAGCGAGCAGCGTCCAAGGCAAAACTCAGCCCCGTGGCAGCCCGAGGCTCCTGCACCGTCCCTACAGCTGGTCTGCGCAGAGCTCTGCTCCTGCGG
>NW_010395813.1:11833-21081 GCF_000710305.1 Buceros rhinoceros silvestris | reverse complement strand
CAGGAAGGGCAGGAGGCTCTCGAGCCGCTGTGATGTCTGTCCGAACAGGTACGTGCCCACACAACTTTGGGCATGTGGAGACAAATTCAAGGAGGGAACATGTCACTAAGGCCACGGGCTTAGTGTGTCCCAAAGCCTAAACAGAGGCATGCTGACCATGGGAAGGGCGATGTCACCACGGGGGTTATCCAAAGGAGAGCTGCTGGAGAGGACCATGCTAATGGTGCTTGCACGCATCGGGTGCTGCACCCCGCAGAGGTCCTGGCTCCTCACAGCCAGGAGTGCCTGCTGGCCCTGTCCTCCTGTGCTGGTGTGGCTCAAGGCCACGCGGGCTCTTGGCAAGCCGGTGCAGTTCTGTGCTCAGTCGCTGGCTGGAAGCTGTTGCCAGCAGCAGCTCCCTGCTGCCTTCTGGAGACAGCCTGTTTTCCCCTCGGCTGTGACAGGTTTCAGCGAGGCAGCTCAGCACAGACATCTTGTGCTCAGCCCAAGGACAGAGTTCCTTTCACACATCTCAGCGCTACCGACCTGCTCACGCAGCCCTGTCTCCAGCACATCCCAGAGCCTCCCCGGGATTTAGAAATAGCAATCATGAGGCCTTGTACTTTCCTTCCTCTCATACAGAGCGTCCCAAGACTCGGCACACACAGACACGTGTATCTCGCTGGGGGGAAAGTGTGCCAAGGATGCTTTGCGTCTCCTTTGAGTGCAGCCCCGACTGTGGTCCATGACAGCTCTGGCCCCTGCACACGGCTGAGTCCTGCGGGCTGCATCGGTGCTGCTCTTCCTGGGAAGATGTGGCTGGTGAGCTGTCAGCAAGCCAGCGCCAATGCCACCAGGGAGCATCAGAAGAAGCCCCAGAGGAGAAGCTGTTCCAATGAGCAGCTGCTCCAATGAGCAGCCCTACCAGAGGGGTAGGCACTTCATGGGCGCTTCAGCCCCAGCCACCTGCCACCCCAGGTGCCATTGCACCCTTTGAGGTTTTCAGTCTCCTCTTGGACACTTTACAGCACTGACCAGTCCTTCCATGGTGGCACATAACGCTATAGCTACACCATGCACCACTGCCTGCTTCAGTGAGAAGCAGGAGCTCTGACGGCACTGGCCGGGCCTCCCCTGGCTCTTGCACTCCTCGGAGATGACGGGTGGAAACAGGTTCCCAAGAAAGGCCACGGCTCTGAGGGAGACCTGCCCTGGGGTGGTTTGTTGCTGAGAGATCCTCTGGCCATGGGAGAACCCCAATCTGGCTGGAGTTCATGGCGGGCTGTCCCTGTGGGAGGGACACCACGTTGCCACGGGGGAGGACTGTGAGAAGTGTTTCCCTTAAGAAGCAGAAGCAACACGGACTAGAGTGGGACTGGCCATGCTGCCCGTCCTCTGCCCTCCTTGTGCTGCATGGCAGAGCAGAGGTGGCAAAGCCGGGCCTGGGAAAGAAGGGAGGGGTGGGGGGAAGGTGTACGTAAGATCCTGGATTTTTCCTCACTGTCCTACTCCGATTCAATTGGTGGTTTGGTAGTGGTTTTGTTGTTTAAATTAAATTGATTTTGTTTCTCTAAGTCGAGTCTGTCTTTTGCCCGTGACCGTAGTTGGTGAGTGAACCCTCCCTGTCTCGACACTTGCACCTTTCGTTGTATTTTCTCCTTTCCTGAGAGCAGGAGCAGCTGCGTGGTGCTGGGTTTAAACCACGACAGCCCCATCCTCATGCAAGCTTGTGCACCACCAGCAGCATGCACCCGCGCACGGACCCACCTTGCCGCTCAGGGGCCACCAGCCCGTGCTCTCGGTCCTGTTCACCTCCTCACCCATTCCCACAGAATGCTTTGGCTTTGGTTTATTGGTGGTCACTGAGCCCTTGCTGGAGCATAAGTCACCACAATACCCCTGGCTAACAAATCAAGTGCCCCGTTCCTGAAAGGTGCAGTAATTGCACAGGTTTGGGTCGCTGCAGGAGGTCTCACTCCAGCACAGCTCTGCCTGTGAGCGTTTTTGTCCTGTCCTTCCCTGCACATTGACCACAGAGGCCAGTGGATGAATACTGTCATTTCTTTTCAATTGTAAGGCTCTCATTTTAGCAAAGCAACTTTTTTAATAGAGTTTGGAAAGATTTTTTTTGTATGTCTTCACTTCTACTCCAAGAATGTTTGCTCTCAATTTATTTCTGCTGCTCTTATCTTCTCAACAACTGCATCTCTTGTTCCAAGTCCTGCTCATTTTCTGCTCCTTATTGTGATTTTTTTCTTTAATTTCGTCTTGTTCCCACACTTCCCAATCACACATTTCATCACTCCTGCTTTCCTATTGCCAACAATGTGATTTCTTTATCTTAATTGTATCACCCAGTCATCTGGTTCCAGGATGGCATCTCTTACCTCACAGTGCAGTCCCTTTAATCATTACTGCTTCTGGCACGTATAATAATAGCTGAGACTAGCTGTTAGCTTTCACCTCCCAGTTACAGTCACAGGTTTTTTTCATGTAAGCCCTAATGACAACACAAACTGAAAACCCTCCAGACATCACTTCGTACAGACTGCAGAAGCAGCCCACCACTTCACGAGCTCCTCTCCTCAGCTCCCAACTGAGCAGCAAGGAGATATGCAAGACTTCCTTGAGGAAGAGAAGGCTTCCTGAAGGAAGAGACCCCAGCCCTTGCGAGGAGCCCACCAGCAGGAGTCCCTGCGCACCGCCTTGGCCAGCCACACAGCTGATTTCTGCTGTAGCTCCCAGAGCTGTCTCCTTCCCTCGGAGCCTGGGCTCTACCCAGTCCGCAGCCAGGGGGTCTTGCGATGGGCAGAGCTCTCTGGGGGTGGGGGAAATGCAGCCTTGCCCCACAGCAGCTGGGGCACCCTTTTTCCTCCAATCTCCCAGGCCACACCTCTCTGACACCCACCTACCCACAAAGAACAAAGCTGCATGCACTTGGCACCTAGCTCCCGACCCAGCAGAGTAGGCTCCTCACCACCACTTCTGCTGTCCGGAGGGTCCCTCTCCAACCAAGCTGTGGGACTGAGCACTGAGTGTCTTTGCTCAGCTCATGGCAGAAGTTACTGATCAGCTGCACCATCTGGGGTGAGATGTCTTCATCTGGCTGCCTCTGAATACACCAAGGTCCTGGCACCACCAGGTGCTCTGGACAAGTGCTACACGGGCTGCCATGTGCAGTGCCCTCCATGCCACAAGTCTCCACCCAGCTCCTCAGTTTAGAGCACCCAAAGCCCCACCAAGTTCTCAAATGGCTTATTCATGTTTAGAGCATCTTCAGCATTTGGGGGTGTCCTGCTCAGTGCAGGCAGTAGCAGCTCCTCTCCAGGGAGGCAGGAGGGGGACCAGTCTCACCAGACCAGGTCTGGAAGAGAGGCCATCTCAAGCGCTGCTCACCAGCCCAAGAGGAGGCACCATCACAGGAGCCTGACAGCTGCATGTTCACTCCAACCCCTGTACCAGCAGGTTTTCTGGACGAAAACTTTGCTGTCTGGATCCACTCCTCCAGCCTTAGTAGCTCCAGGAAAAGGCGAAGAGCTGTGAAGGCATTGCAATGTATCAGCAACAAAAAGTTGTACATGTGGGTGGGAATAATATTGATACTAAGAACAGCTTAAATGCCACTTGCAGAAGGCAGCACAGCGTGGAAGGAGTGGCTGCGTGTGTCAGGCACAGCACCGCTGTTTGTATTCTGATCCGCACACGCTGCTTCGAAGGTTAGCGAGATCCTGACTCATACAGAGAGGAGCATTTTACATATGTCAGAGGGTATTGTGCTGCCAGCTATGAATCAGCGGAGGAGCTGATCTGGTCACCTGATTTGCACAATGGTAGAATTGAACTGGAGCTTGAATAATATAGGTCAAACAAAAAGAGATGGAGTGGGGGGATTATACAGCAGGAAAACCTGACAAAAGGAGTTACTTAGTCTGGAGAAAAGCCATTACCACTTTTTGTGTTTGTCAATGTAAAGCGATCCATGCTGATCTATCAGAGGTCTCTAGACAGGCCAATGCTAAAGGTCGGCAGCTCAAGAGGAGAAGGAATGTGCCCCGTCAGCTCTCTGGGGTGAGGGCTGTGCTCCTGCCTTACCCTGTGCTAGGAGGCTGGGACCGCAGCAGCCAGACACGGTGGTGCTGCAGGTCAGCAAAATTAACTGCCACATCAGAGCGAGCAGCAGTCAGAAAAGAACCTTCCTCCATCCCCTGGCATTGTTATAGGGCTGATTTATCCTCTAGAGCAACTGCACTGCTAGGGGTCAGAAGTTTAACATATCATAGGTGTAACCACTCAAACCCAGGCAGAGACAGAGCACAGAGCAGGTGCCAAGCACTTCCAGAAGGAATACATCCATGAACTGCGTCAAGATGAAGAACTGCATGTAGGAGAGGAAAGGGGAGGAAGCGTTTACCGAGCAGTAAGAAAGCAAGCAGCTGCTGTGCAGTGGGTGGAACAGAAGGACAGCACTGACCAAACCAGATGTCTGTGCACTTACATACAGGGAAGGAAAATGCACAAATAATTAAATAAGGCTCTAGAGTAGCATCAAATCCCTCCCATGGCCCCGAAAGCCCCACCCCGCTCTCCTGCCAAAGCACAAGGAGAAGGGTGTGCAGGGAACATTCAGGGAATGGGGCCTCAGTCCGGCAGGTTTTTACAAACCAAGGTGAGCAAGAAGACAGAACGTGCAAATACCGACAAAGGTGAACAAGAGGACTGCCACGGGCAAGGGGCTGCAGCGGGCCCTGGTGAGCGCTAGCCGCGCCGACAGCCGCCGGTGCCAGGCTCAGCTCTCCACAGGTCACTCTAGACCTCGGCTCCTGGTGCCGAGACAGGGGAATCCTGGGTTAAGGCATGTCCTGGCCCAGAGGACAAGCCCAGGGTGCAACGGGTTGTTCAGTATAGACGATCACCGAGTCGAAGGGTCCTGGGAGCTGGGAAGAGCTGCCTTCCAAAGGCTGAGACCAATGCTGAAGCAGTTGTCCTTCCTGGTCCTTCTGATGCACTGTCAGGACAGCGAGTAAGAGCCTGCAGGGCTTTTGGGGAGCAAGGCACAGCGCAGGATGGTGACAAACCACCAGAGAAGCACAGCTGGTGGCAGGAGAGGATCCAGCATCCTTCCCTTGCAAACCTAGAGTCTGCTTCCGTTGGAGAAACCCCCCATGCCTCCTCTGCTGAGACTGTCACAGCAAGAGCTCAGAGCTCCAGCGGTCCTGGGGAGTAAGAGGCAGCAGCAGCAGCACACTCGAGAGCCTTCTGTTCTGAAGACCCTGAGGTCTGCTGAACGAGACTGAAAAACAGCAATAACACTGCTTTCGCTCCTCCTTATTCCCACACCTCGGACCTGTGTACTCACGTGGTTTAAACCTTAAGCATTCAAGGCATGTTGATGTGTTCAAATATTTCTTCCATGCAAATAAGACTCTACATAATCCATTCTAGGCAGCCATAACATAAACTGACAGCTACAAAAAACTGGGGGAGATTGCCGTGGGCATGACAAACACAGATAACAACAGTCAAATGCAAAGTGAAATGCACCAGTAGTCAGCCCTGGAAACAGATGGGGAAATGCTGCTGGGTGCTCAAAGGCAAACAGAATGGCGGTTCACCTGCATGGGTCACAACCCCGGCACTTTAATTTCTTCCCTTAAGAAAGAGTTGCCAGAAGAAAACTAAAATCAACAAAGGATGCCATCTGAAGCAAAGTTAGAGTCTTCTCAGAGAGAAGCTCTTTAAGGGCACATTTCCCCCAAGGCAGAGCTGCCTCCCAGCAGGTACCTCACAGCCAGACCAGCTGCCCCACACATTGCCCTGAGAGCACCCCCTTGGTACCCACCCCTGATGGGGTGCCCCGATGGGCAGAGCCTGCTGCTCCCCTCTCTGCACTGCACCTCTGCCCTCCCTGTTTCCCCGGACCCCTCTGTCCCTGCCCAGCACAGCACCAGGATAGCGGCAGCTCTCCGCTCTGCTCCCCGAGCCGTGCCTTCCTGATGCAGCCCTACCCCAGCTCCTACCCAGGCCTTCCCCTCTGCTCAGGCATGGCCAAGCTGGGCTTTTAGAGAAGTGTCTGTATCTTACCTGCATATGCATTTGTGGGTAATGGGGCCAAGAGGGACCTGGTGATCACCGAGCTTGACCTCGTGCCAAGCGCAGGCCATCCGACTGCCCTGGATTAATTCCAGTCTGAACAACCACAAGTCTTTTTAGAAAGAAAACATTTGATCTTCCCTGCAGCACTTCCAGTGAGGAAGAGATCCTCAGTGCATTACTCCTGTGCTTAATTACACCCACAGCTTCCATTGTGTAGCTCCTTTCTAGTCTGAACTTGTCTGTCTTCAGCTGCATCTAGTTAGACAGACCTTTGTCTGCCAGACAACAGCGCTGTCTGCTACCACAGCTCCCTTCCCTGCCTAAGTACTTGTGGGCAGGAGTAAGCTGCTTCCACAGCCCATCTCTGACAGAAAATGCAAGACCTCTCTCCTGCGGGCTCTCACCTTACAGCATGACTTCATTCTCTGTAATCATCTCGCAGCTCTCCCCAACTCTTCCCTTCGATGTCAGCTTCTGCCTCAGCAGAGCTGGCAGAACCGGGCACCTCGCTCCAGCCACACCGGTGGGAGATGACTTCCGACTTCTACAGATTCTCTACCGCGCTGTGAAAGGAGCTGGAAGCACCCCTTCCTCCCTCACAGGGTCACCAGTTCCCAGCAAATCTTCCTCCTCCCTTTATCAACACTCTGTAAGACTCGGCTTCTCATTTACATTCTCTTTACATTTTCTTTTTCTTTCAGTTATTTACATCTTTCTCCTAAAATCCTTGCTCCCAAGCAATATGCTCCATAATTATCTTCAGCTTTCTGAAATTAGCCCATTGAAGACACCATGTGTACATCCATGTACGTATTTGGTGTTTATTGTGATCGTACGTAAGAAACATCGTTGAGTCACCCCACCCCTGTGTGGAGGCTACCACGAAGATTCAGTTTGGTGGCCAGTCCCTCTCTCTCCAAACAGGGGCCAGTGCAGAACTCTCAGATGCAATTCCTGAGTCAGGGAGCTATCACGTACGGGTTTTGGAAATGTCAAGGCCATTTTGGTTCTGGTGGCATGGGACCTCCAGCATCCATCACACCAAGGGAAACACCCTACAGAAAGCTGGTCTTGTCTCCCTCTTTCTGTAGATTCACAAGGAGCTGATCCTCCTGCTGATCCTTTCTTCACAGCAAACCACCTCAGCCACTGCCCCACCCCAGGCTCTGCATATCAGGACATCCATCACATATCTGAGGTCATCCTCTGACTTCCATTGACCTTCCACCACCTTGTCCCCTGATCTCTCCCGGAGCAATACAGCCCAGCAGTTCTCTGGTTATAGGTTTTTCAATATTAACTTTCCAGTTAACTTTCCCAGCAGGTCTCAGCAACAACAAATAGTTGTAACTGCCTCCTCTTGTTTATTACCCAAGCTCCTGGCACTGGTGCACAGCAATTGAATAACTTTGTTAACATATCCTCCCCAATTCTTTACCGCACAGACTGGAATTCCTTGGGATCTTATCACCCCTGCTCACAGCCAGGGATTTATAGGCACAGGCAGTGACTCAAATAAGATATTCCAACTGGTGCATGAAATCATACCACAGCTCTCCCCAGTCCCCCCACAACAGGCTACTGCAGGCCTTGGGATAAAAAACTGCTGCTTCAGAAGAGACATTGCCCCTAGCTAGATCTCTTTGAGAACCACAGTTCCCTTCTAATCAAGTCGTTATGCCAGTGACTGTCTTTGCCATCACTGTAATTAACCTCCACGCATAAAATACAAATGATCAAAATGTCTCTCTTCTCCAGGGCTCTGTGTGACTCACATCTCAGAGGAGCACTGGCTGGTCCATCCCTGCTGCTGGATGTTTCCATACCTTCCTTCTTGCCTCCACCTCCTCTCCATGTGTGCTGGCTGATCACCAGCACCACCTAAGTCAGCCCTCCCTTTTATCTCTTCTTAGGGAAGGAAGAAAAGAAAAAAACCCCAAACCTCACAAACAATTGGTCACTGATCTTAAGAGGGGTGGGGTCACTGATGAGGGCAACAGCAGCATCACCTGCCCCCAATGAAGCCTGCAGAATGGGCACACACCAGCTGAACCCCCAGAGACGCTCTGGAGTAGACCCTTGTGTGAGGGGACAGGGGTGCACCCTGCTGATGGGTGCTACCCACACCTCACCCCAGGCAGGGTTTCTCAGGGGTCGTGCTGAGCCTTGCTTATCCAGGCATCCCAGGTTTTTTCTGGCTGATGCTTTGCCGTCCCCTGGGAATGCTGTCCTTGGTGTGGGGTGGTGGATTGTCCCAGAGAGAACCACCAAGAAGAAAGAGCGACAGAAACATGATATCATTTTTTCACCCCAGACCGAGACTCCAGCACTGCCTCAGGATGTGGAGAAAATTCACTCTGAATGTGCCTAGTGAAAGCAGCTTGTCTCCAGGTGACATCTACCTAGAGGTCTGCCGATGTGGTCAGCTTTCAGTTTAGGTGTGGGGAAAAAAACCACACACACACAAAATACTCGTGCTTTTGTCTGGCACCTAGCAACAGCACTCGCTGCTGTGCATAAAACCAGCCTGGAGCTCCGCAGGAAGTACAGGAGGAGGACGAGCCCTCGGGCTAATTTACAGGGAAGGAGAACACTTTCTACACAGTGTCCTGCCACTGTGGCAGCCATTTCCCCCACACAAAACCGATCCAGTGTTTGTTGTTCTCTCAGCCTGGCTTTTCCTGCCCTGGAAACGGTTTCAAAGTGCTCTTAAGCATCCCCCATGCTGCTACGTTTTTGTGGCTGCCAAAGCATCCCCTACACAGGGACATTTAAGCAGAGGTTTCTGGTGGGCCCTGTGTGGGTGGGCAGGGGGTTGGCCTCAAGGTGCTATCATCACATGGCTACGCAGCACATCTTCATCTCCTGGACCTCTGCACCAGCATCCCGGGCAGAGCCACAACCAGGCAGACACAGGGCTCTGCTGGCTCCACGGGGTGCAGCAAAGCAGCATGTCTCCTCCCCACTGGGGAGAGGAGGCTGCCGGACGCTCTGCTGACTGCGGTTTCGCAAGATGGGTCCTGCCAGAGAGGCAGTTCCGAGCAGCCCCATCCTCCCCACCCAGCCTGACTCTCTGGCCAGGGCCCTGCAGGGACTGAGGAGAACATGTGGCCACATCTGCAGGAGGCAGCTGCCTTGCAAAGCCGGGAGAGCCGCTGGGGGGTCTGGTCAGACTC
>NW_010395813.1:11291-11705 GCF_000710305.1 Buceros rhinoceros silvestris | reverse complement strand
CTTACTGGGAGCCCCTAGGAGAGGATCAAGGAGCCCTTTCCTCCCGCCCCAGCCGGCAGCAGTTCCTGTCTCTGTGCTGTGCTCGGAGCTGCAGCAGAGCCCCCCCATGCAGCCTCAACAGCACCCTCCAGCACCCCCCCGCTGAGGGCAGTGCTTCGGCACATCCCTGCGGAGCCGGGCACTCCCTGTACACCCGCGCTGCTTGGACAAGGGGTTGTCAGAGGCTGCGGGGCGGCTCAGCAAGCTGACATCATGTGCCTGATGTTGCCAAACACGGATGAGCTGTTGCTGAAACAATCAATTTCTAAACCTCTCTCTGCCTGTTACCCTGGGCCCTGCAGTAACTATAGTAACGGTGCTCCGGGCTCCCCCTCTTCAAAGGCGCCGCAGCTGTGCCGGGGGCTGAGGGGGGGC
>NW_010395813.1:9263-11095 GCF_000710305.1 Buceros rhinoceros silvestris | reverse complement strand
AGCATCATCCGGGGCTGCCGGCTGCCACCTCCGGGCCCTGGCACAGGGGCTCTGCAGACACCCAGCAGCTCCGGCCTCGCTGACTGCAGAGGAAGCGTTCCTACGCTGCCGGTGGTCCACCCCAGCACCTTAGAATATGGGAATAGGGAATACCCCGGGGAGGGGCCATACTGCCATACCCACAGGGCTTTTGCAGGGCCCCACCCTGAACGAGGGCATCTGGCAGCCCTGCAAAGCAGATTTGGCCCCACAGAACCCCGGTGTCTCAAGCCCCAAGCCCTGGAGCAGCGCTGGCAGGTGGGTGCTGTGTGAGTGCCCCATCCATCCCGAGCAGTGCCACCTCCGGCCCAGGTCCTCGCAGAGAGACCGTGTCTATCACAAGGGAAGAGTGCAGAATAAACCACATTTATCTCGTCTGCTGAGCTCGATGAAAAATCAGGCAACTGGTACCAGGATGGGAAACACAAAAAGAAGGAGCAGCGATGTGCATTGTCAGTATGAGACACCCCGGTTACTGCCCGGTCACTGCCAGCTGGCTCTGGGCTCCCTCCCAGTGCACACAGTGCTGCAGCGGCTGGCGAGGGCGCAGCAGACCTCTTTCCAGAGTGGTTACAAAGACACAGCTCTTGGCTCCGCTCTTGTCAGTCCAAAGCTCGGTTCAGATGGTGAATCCATCCTCCAGGTGCTGCTCGCACACAGCGTGGGCCACAGCCCAGCCTCCCTCCGCCTGCCCGGCAGGGTCGCTCCTCCCCGGCCACCTGTGAGGAGCCCTGCTCCGTGCAGGAGAGCACCTCACGCTCTGGTCTGGGTGGCCTGGCACACGTGAAAGTACGGAAGGTGTCCTCAGGCTCCTGAGGGGATGTTTACCTTGTGTCTCTCCCTGCCTCCATTCAGCTCAGCAAAAATGCAGATGAAGCGTTGCCATTAAGCTGACTCTTCCTGCAGTGCAGATGATGAGTGCGCTCCCTCTGTACCTGCCTGCCTCCCAGATTTAGGAGGTGGAGAACAAGGAGGGAGGTGGGTTGGCTGAACTGCACCCTTAATTGGACTCCTCCCCAGACAACACACTGCGTGTTTTTCCAAATCATAGAAGTAGTGTAATATCAATTATTCAATCATCCTGCTAACCACGAGGCTTCCCGAAGACCTCTGGCTTTGTACAAAGGCCATACATGGGGTACCGGGTACTGTCAGCCTTGCTGTCGGGGGATTAACACCCAAGAACATCCCTTCGAGCGCGAGTGGAGCAGGCAGAGCTCCCCTGGGAGGTGTTACTGCTACAAGCCAAAGTGCTCTTGGAGAGGCTTCATCACACCAGATTCCACCACTGCATTTTATAAATCCTGCACGATTAGATGCATTTATCTGGCAAACAACTCTGCAGTATAACTCCCAGGGTCTCTTCCTGACGTTACTGCAGCCCATCAACCCAGGTACATAAATTTAAGAGATTTGCACCGAAAGCACATGTGAGAATTACGTATGCGCATTCCTGGAGTGTCCCACTGGATCAGCCTCTCTGCAGACACACACCGTCTCACACGTTAGGGTAACCGCGTGCTCTGCAAGCCTCTTGCTTCCCTTCCCCCGACCCCAGAACGGACAGTTGCATCCTCCCTCTGAGCAGAGGGGTGGTCAAGCTCTCATCTTCTCCCACAAACCACACTTTCCCCTCACAACCTTCCCCACGCGCTGCTGCGGATGCTCGCAAAGGGTGGTTTGTCCAGCGCTGTCTCCCCAGACCGCTGCTCTCCTGGCCAGCTGGGCTGAGGGACGGGCTGCTGCGGAGGCAGCCCCGCCGCTGGGCAGGGCATGCGGCGCAGAGGAGCCGA
>NW_010395813.1:6471-9190 GCF_000710305.1 Buceros rhinoceros silvestris | reverse complement strand
GCAGTGCCCCCCCCGCCGCTGGGCAGGGCAGGCGGCACAGAGCAGCTGAGGCAGATGTTTTTCTCTTGCAGTTCTAAAGCATTTGATGCAGCTGCTGCAGGCTGCGACAAGGCAGGAGCCTGCCAGCACCACGCAGAGGGCTTGGATGCCTCCCACAGGCAGAAGGGGCAGAGAGAGTTAATTAAAATGCAGCGAGCAAGTGTGAAGTTTTATTACAACACAAAGGTAGGCTGGTTCCTTTCTCCGGCAGACACATCTGCATAATCCAGCCTGGGCTCCTGCAGCTGCACTGCGCTGTGCATGCTGCCGCCGGCGGTATTGTCTTCACTATTTTATTGAAAAAACACCATCCAAGGTTTAAGCTGCAGAACAAGCCCTGCTGCGCAGTAATGTCCTTGTCTTCCCTCTGCAGACAAATCTAACTGGAAACTCCCAGGTAGTGAGTGACGATCATGCAGCCAGCCAGGCCTGTCTTCGGCCACCGCCTTTTCTGCAGAACAGGGAAACTCAGGAACAGGCAGCGTGACGGGAGGGGGATTCCAGCCCTGCGGCAGGCTGCAGTGGTACCCCGTGACCCCAAGCTGTGCCAGCATTGTGTTTGCTGAGCACAGGAAAGTCACCAGGAGAATCGAGGTGGGCACCCCTCTCCTGGAGCTATCCTGACTGGGGATGTGTGTTCTGGTGTCAAGCACCAGTTCCCGCAGGGAAATGAGCTGTGCCTGAGCCCCACATGAGGTGGAGCGAGAAAATGTGTCAGCACCAGCAGGCTGAGACCTGTGCCAGCCCAGGCGGGCTCAGGGGCCACCATGTACCCGAGGGCTGGTGGGAGCCCAGAGCACTGCCAGGTGGGTGCCGGTCCCCTGCCCTGGTGAGGGTGGACTGCAGTGGCATCTTCCATCAGGAAGCAAATAGCGGGTGGGAGGGTCTAAAGACACAGGCACAAGCAAGCAGCAGCTCACGCTCTGGAAGCGAGAGCAGTGCTGGAGTTTGGGGCAACACTCAGCCCTGAACCCAGCTCTTGCGTTACTGCCACGCAGCGGGGAGAGGAGCAGCGGGACGTAGGACTGCGGATCCCACTCTGGCAGGACAGAAGATCACATAAAGGGGGAAGGAGATGGTGCTGCCTCATTAATCATAATAAAGAACAGGCTTAAAGAGACCCTGGCTTTCAGCATAGTAATTAATGAGCTCTTTAATTTTAGGCTGTAACATCCAAACTATCCCATTAGGCAAAGAGCAGCTCAACGTACAGTTCCATGGGATGTCAGGGAGATGCATGGGGAGCTCTGGAGTGCAGAGCACAAGGGGGTCCTCCTGCAGCACCAGAGGTGTGCTGCGCCATGGTCTCAGCACATCGGAGATTTAAAGCCCTCCTTACCAGCTCATCCATTCTGCTGGAAGAAGCCTGGAAGAAGCCAGGGCTGGTCCATGTCCACACAGGGGCTGGGAAGCTACGCACACAACCTGCACGTCAGCTGGTGGCACAGCTGAGCCCAGAAAACCTCCAAAACCCCAGGTGGTGGCAGGGATTGCAGCAGGTGGGAGACCACCCAGGACCAGTGCTCCCACTGCAGCTCATTTCCCCAGGAAAGCATTCACAAAATTATTTCTGGTTCCCGGATCGAAGCCCAGCGCAGCCTGCCCTGCTCTGAAGCATGAATATGTGGAGATTTGTCCCACCCATTTTCCTCAAAGACTGTATGACTTTTCTTTTTTTTTAATAATGCCAGTCATAAATGTCACGTGTTAGAGCCCAGATCTCATTATTGTGAGCAGAGAAATGTATGCTCTGCAATAAATTCTTTTGTGGGAAATAACCTGGTGACTGGAGGAATTTATGAATTTACTACTCTTTGTAGGAGCCTTTCCTCCTATGGCTTATGGAGAGATCCATCATCGTACAGGAGACCTTGCTGGTTCTCTGTTTGGAAACCTTTATAAGGCAGTACGTCGCATTCCCTGCCTGCATCTCCTAAGGATTCACGCCACAGGAGTCATTACACACAAGGTGTTCTGGAACCAGGCATTGGCACGTCGGCAGCGCTGGGGCCAGCTGGGCCGACACCGCTCCCGCATAGACCTCCTGCCACGGCCATGGCCACGTGCCGGTGGCTCTGTTGTCCACCATGGCTCTTCCCCAGCACTCACAACCACTCAGAGAAGCCAAGAGGTGGCAAGAGCCCTGGGCAGGGCAAGGCCCGCGCAGCCCCACCACTCCGGAGGGGTGACCTGGGCAGCACAGCGCAGGTTCCCCAGGGAAGCACGGCTCTGTGCATCCCAGCCCTGACATATGGGACTCATGTTCCCAGATGTTCCCAGAGACTCAGGGCAAAGCCCAAAGGCAGAGAAAATCTTGCTGCGAGGAATCTTTGGCAGTGGCTATGGGTGTGGGAAAGGGTCACGCAACTCCTGTTTTGTCACATTGTGAGCTGAGGACAAGTTGACCTGCCACGCTTCACCACCCATCACCCTCAAGCAGCCTGGGGAGAGAAGCTCAACTGTAGCCACAGACTCTCTTCAGAGGGAACCCCTGGAACAATACCAATGGCATCATCTCTGCCCCTTTCTCTGCAGACCTCCCTGGCCTCTCCTCGTGCCCTCCTCCACCGCCACCCCCCGGCAGTGCCACAGCCTCCTCTCAGCACTGCAGCATCGCGGGGCACGACGGAGCTGGCTCCCCAGCCCGGCTCCAGCAGGGGCTGACACCCGCGGTGTGGGG
>NW_010395813.1:4093-6356 GCF_000710305.1 Buceros rhinoceros silvestris | reverse complement strand
TGGGGCTGCACGGCCCGTGCGCCTCCTCAGGGCAGCTGCCCCACCTCCCGCCCCAGCATCAGATATTCCACCAGCTTCATAGTGAGCCACGGCAGTGGTGAGACAGGGCTGGAAAATGTGGAACATCAGAGGAGTAAATTGCATCAGTTCAGCTCTGGGTAGCGCATCAGAGAGAGAACACTCCGGTAGGAGAGCGCCTCGGTGCGCAGGTACGGGTGCGTGATCGCTTAATGACAGAGCCGCTGCAAAATTATGCCTTGTTATCTCATTGTCAATTTTATTTTAATATACGTTTGAAATACTCAGAATACAAACCCTTTCTGCAAGATTACAAAACGCTCGAGCACTTCTGCAATTTGGATGGCAGGGGATCAATTATTTGGGCATGGTTTTGCATATAATGGCCTGCAACAGATTGTAAAGTTTCTCAGTCGGCGAAGCGATTATGAATACTGAATACAAACGAATGGCTGGAGAGTGGTGGAACGGGGCCATCTGGGCTCAGAGACACGCTTCTGGCTACGAGGGGAAGGAGTGCGGGGAGGGGACTCCTTCAGCTGCATGCCCTGAGCACTTGGATAAGAGTGTGATTTCACGCAGCCTGCTGTGGCAGAAAAGATGTGGTGTAAGAAACAGAGTCCAAGAACAAACATAAACATGAACACAAATACAAATGTAAAAATGAGAGAGAGCGAGAGGGAAGTGTAGGAAATGGTTTTGCCAAGAAGTAAGTTCAGACTTCACTGCCACGTGACTGTTGTTTAGTCCAGAAGACCAGATCACTTTGTTCATTTGATGATTCAAAACAGATTATTTTCAAAAACCCTCGAAAGCTTTCACAAACAGAATCCCATCCAGCCAAAACCCAGCTGGCAAAGCTTCTGGGTGTGAGGATAGATTTGTTTATCACTTCTCAGCAACGAATATTCGGGTTTATTTTGTGAAAAGGGAAATAAGTCAGGGCTTTGACCATCCAAAGTGGCAACCACTGCCCTAAAACAACAGAGCAAAGAGTGACTGCCATGAAGGGCCCCAGAAAACACTGCGTGCACCGTTCCTGGGCTGTCTGCAGCCGGCAGCTGATCAGTCCTGGGCTCCCCAGCGCGTCCCAGCTCCCGTCCTGCTCCCTGCCACCATGCCCGGGGCATTGTGCCGCCCGCACCCCTCCAGTGCCGAGCAGAGCTGCTGGCCCAGCGCTTCTCTGCAGCATTTCACCGCCGCCACCACCACGCCTGCGGCTGAGCCCGACACAGCTGGACACACCTCTGGCCGAGAGTTCCCCGCACTCCGCAGCGGCCTCGTGTGCGGGGGGCACTGCTGCTCCCCGGGCTGGCCGAGCTGCCCGGCTCTGCTCATGGCCGCATGACAGGGTGATACAGGCTTTATTTCTTGCATTTTTCAACCCATTCATAAAAAATGTATGTGGGTTGGAAGGTTTCACACAGCAAACAGAAACGAGATACAGGGCTATGAATGTCAGATTTCACAATGCTCCATCCATAAAGCTGCTCGGAAGAAAGTCACGTCACCAGCAGCATGAACCGGGGAATGGGACCACAGAGTTCCTAAAAGTAAATGAAAGTGACACCAGGAGTTATTTTTCTCCTACTTTTGAAAATCAGCCTAGCAAGAACATCAAAGTAATCCATGAGTCTGGTCATTCCTGTAGCACACTGGTATAAATCAAAAAGAGAACCGTGGTCGAGTCAGGTAGAAAATCATCTTCCAGAGACATCCAACTGAGCTCAGCAAAGGAGAAAAGGCTGACACAACATCTTTACACATTTTTAATTACCCTGTCAAAATGACAATTATAGAGCTAATTATTAGGAAGACAATACCAGATATACTGAATAGCACATCAACAGTGTTTTTATGTAATTATGCAATTTAATGAATTGAAGGCTACAGTAATGGACTATATCTGGTTAATTAGGGACTCCCTTTCTGCTAATAATGCCATTTATTTTCAATTCACTGTATTTGCTTTCTCTGTAAACCAGGCATATTTCCACAGATGACGAAGGACTCCTCACAGCAGCTCATATGCCCCTTGCCTTATTTGTGGTACACAGATTTTTTTCATGGGGTGGATGATGAACTCCAGGTGAATTCTCTTCCTTTTCCAACTCTGCTGTATTCCCCGGGGGTTAACGACACCCCAGGGCTGGACTCCTGTCGCTTCGCTCCTGTTGGCATCCAGCCTGCTCAGTGCGCTGGGAACGGCACCCTCCTCCTTGGAGAGCCCCGTGAGCTCCTGCCA
>NW_010395813.1:3386-3837 GCF_000710305.1 Buceros rhinoceros silvestris | reverse complement strand
CAGCACCCAGACCTGCAGCAGCACCCGCGCCTCAGCCAGCCCCCAGCCTGGCTCCCGGAGCCGCTGGGAAACGCGCGCAGGCGCGCGGTGCTGGTGGGCCTGCTCCCCTGGCACACGCCACGGGAAGGAAATAAATAAATAATTTAAACATTTTCTCTTTCAGATAAAATTTTGGAGGGTTTGAAGCCTCCTAATTCCTCCTTGTTGAATGAAAATTGTCTGCTAAATTATTGATTGTATTTTAAACGTACCCAGGGAAACCATTTTAATTCTTTTTTTCTCTTTTTGGAAATAATTAACCTGTTTAAATTTTTTAATCACTCAAAGGTATTTCCTGCCTATTGTTACCTAGAGGAGAGACACCCTGCCTGCCACCAGCGTTGGGAGACTCCAAGGGGAGGAATTGGCTGTGGGAAACCTCGTGGCCATGCTCCCACCGAGGCGGAGAGGC
>NW_010395813.1:0-3244 GCF_000710305.1 Buceros rhinoceros silvestris | reverse complement strand
AGGAGAAGAGGCTCTGAAGAACAGGACTGGTCCCCTCATGTGCCAGCTTGTACTTGCACCGCCTCCCTTCTTGCACCTCTTTTCACTCTGAGGCTGTTCTGCATTACCTTGCACCCCATTTTTCTCCTCTGAAAGCCAGACTGTCCAGCACCAGAACAGACCCTGAGCCCTGGAGATCTGGAGAAGGTGTTCTTAAGGACAAGAGAAGGTAAATTAGACACTAAGAATGAAAAAGATGCATCTGGGACAGTAACTCTTGATGGATAGAAAACAGCTTAAAAACTGCACTGCAGAGAAAGTTGGTGAGCTGCATCTGCCGGCACTTGTTCTCCACGGATGCTCAGCGCTGACAGCACCCGTGACCAAGGAGAGCTGGGGCCGAGCACAGAGGAGACACCGATGACGGCTGAGGGGACCCAAAGGGAACACAGCTACAAGCTCAATTTGGGCAATACTGTTGCCACCTTGGCTAAGTGGGCAATAGAAAGAAACTCAGTTAAGGGGCTGGGTAAAGCCAACAGCACAGGGTGTGCTTGGATCGTAGGCTCAAAACCGCAGCGCTGCTCACTGCAAGGACACGGCAGCCCCACCAAAGATGGGTTTGAAAATGTGGGTGGCGAAGCTTCTGCTGTCTCTGAGTCAGGCGGAGCCTCTGTCACCACAGGTTATCGCAGGCACTGCTTTATGTGCTGCCCACCTCCGAGGGGAAAGCTCAGCTCCCGGCTTGTCACCCCTCCTCGAGGCAGAGGTGCACCTGCACGAGCAGGGACCATGATCCTGGCAGCCAGCCCCCACCCGCCATCCGCCTGACTAAAGCAGCCCTTTCTTTCGCTTTGGTCTCGGTAGCTCATTTGTTACAGACTGGGTTGGCAGGTCCCAAAACGTAGATAAAAATAGTAGAGTCTCACCCCAGAAGCAGTGGGAGATGTCAGTAATTAGCTTGTTCAGGTTCCAGGGGTGCTTGGGTCCTTCCAAAGCAGGTCATGCTGTTGAGCTGGAAAAGGCAAAGATGCCAAATCAACTTCTCTAGTGGCCAGAGACACACAGAACTGAAAGAACGGGATGAAGGAAGAGTCTCTTTTTGTGCTAAGTGCTGGTGGCACTTGCAGACTGTGCGAGACCCTTGTGCCCCAGGAGGCGGGTGGTGTGGGCCAGCCCTCCTCACTAGGCCAGGTCCTCTCGGGGCACGGGGGAGGCAGGCAGCGCCCCTTCTACAGGGTGTCGCAAGACCTGACAAGTGAAAGCTCCAAACCCCGCTACCACGTCTGCAGTTCACTGGCATTAATGGCACAAACACTTGGCTGGTGACTCCCTTGCAGAGCTCTACTAGCTTTGCCTACCGCGCACACCCAAAGACACTGACGTGAAAGCTGTTGTTAGGAAGGAAGAAGTTCGGTAACGTACTTGTAAATTAATAAAATCCTGGCTGTAGTGAAAACATCCTAGGCTCCTGCTGGCCTGGAGATTTATTCAGTCCTGCTGGCTTCCCAGCTGAGGCAGAAAAGATCATAAACCTGCCAAGAGAAATGCCTCTGCAAAATGTTCCAGGCTCAGCTGTAACATTCCTTCACCTGCTGGCACAGCAGCCAAGGTGCCCCAAAAAGGCCACAAGCTGAACTTGCAAACCCCATCCCCTTCGTCCTTGCCAGCAGCTGCTCAGCGGCATTAACGCTGACAAAAGCTGACCCTTCTGTGGTTTGGATTTGGTCTGGGGACCTTTCAAAACTTCTTTCTTCCTAGGAGTATAATAAGCCTCGCACTGTGTTACGTGCAGGGGCTGTGAGGGAGTGCGGGGAAAGCTGTTACAGGGACCCACACTGGGCACCAGCTCCTGTTCGCAGCGAGTCCAGGTTCCTCACTGTGCTGCTTCGCTGCTTGCTCAGGAAGCAGGAGTTTTAGTCAAGCGCTTCCAGATGCACCTACCTCGCCCCCAAGCTGCCACTTGGCTCCTGGTTCCACTTCGGGTTGCATCTTCAGATGGGCGGAGGGCTGTGTGAGCTGGGACTGCTGGCAGTATCCCAGTTCCCTATCATCAGCCCCGCATCAGAAACGAGGGAACTATAGAGACCTGCCCAAACAAAACATCTTCTCTGCCCCATCTCAGCTGTGTACGAGAACCCTTCAGAAATTAAGGTAGAATCAAAGTATTTTCTCTCTGAAGACACACCAACATGAAGGTCAGACCATGAGGAGGGTAATGGTGCTGGGCAGAAGCAAAAGCTGCACCCAGCCACCCACTGGCAGCAACAGCAGCTTTGAACTTCCCCGAGAAGAGCCTCTGTGGAGTTGCAATGGAAATGGCACAGGAATAAGAAATGCCACGTGCTCCGCTAAGAGCAGGGGCACATGGGCAGGGAGTCCGGACTCAGCCCTGCAGCGCTGGGAGCTCCCAGCAAGGGCAGGCAGGGAAGGGAACCGCTGTGCTCTGCAGGATCAGAGCGGCAGCAGGAGCGGCTCTCTGAGGTGACATCCACGTTCCTGCTCCTGCCTGTTAAACAGGCCAGACACAGCGCTCTTGTCCTCGCTCCCCCAGTGCTGCTTTGAGACAGCAGAACATTTTCCTGCTGCAGTACGAGTTGAACACGTTAGCTGCAACCCTCCAGGGAGTCTCTGAGCACTGTACCTGCCTCCACCACTTCCCCGGGGCCAGCAGCTGATCCAACATCTTCCTGACTGTCTGTCAAGGCAGCAGAATTCACAGCATTTTCCTTGGATTCACCAGCGCTCCAGAGCCCCTAAGCTCAGGCACAGAAGATCCACGCTCTCTATGAGCAGCACCACTACAGGATGGACCACAGGCTGCTGACGGGATCTCTCTGTGATCCGGACTGACAGACCCCAACGGACAACGAGAACCCTGTTGCCCTGCCCCACTCTAGGCCAGCTCTGCAGGCTCCTCGCTTTGAGGAAACAGCACTCAGCTCTGGCCCTGTGAAGGGAAGCACGTCCCCCAGCACACACTCGACCTGCCCAGCTCTAGTGGCAGGACAGATCCGTCAGCACCTGGCCACACAGACTTCTAGCGCAGATGCTTTGCCTTCATCGGTGCAGAAACAAGGCTGCATCCAGGGACTGGAACGGGCTGAGCAGTGAGAGGAGGACACCAGGGCTGCAGTCAGACTTTGCCAAATATTTAACAGACAAATGATCCAGAACTAGCACTTCTGAGGAGCAGCAGCATTTCATTTTCATTGGGGAATGCTCAGCTAGCTGATTTTATGACAGTATGTCTTTTTTATATATA
>NW_010395812.1:22893-23283 GCF_000710305.1 Buceros rhinoceros silvestris | reverse complement strand
CCCACCCACCCACCACCAACAACAAAATTATAATAAAACTGCATTTCTGCCTTTCTTTTGATCCACAGTTCAGGGTTTTCCAAAAGCAGAGTCTCGTATTGTGAATGTATAGATAGTGACCAAGATCAACAAGTATCTCAAATTTAGTTGCTGTTGCCTCAGCTTATGCCTATGCCTTCCATGCAATTTCAAACAAACCTTTAATGAAAACAAAACAGAAAAATTGTTCTTAGTTAACTTTTCATAACTGAATGGTATTTTAGGAGCTCCTCCTGTTAGGGTAGCTATCTAAGAATTTGACATTTATTTTTATTTTCTTCTTTTCTTTTCTGTTTGGGTGTGGTTTTGGTTTTTTCTTTTTTTTTTTTTTTTTTTTTTTTTGGGGTCTTC
>NW_010395812.1:12541-22785 GCF_000710305.1 Buceros rhinoceros silvestris | reverse complement strand
TTTTTTTTTGGGAGCTAGTACCCCTCTTTTTCCCCCTGAAATTGGAATCAAGTAGATATGGAGTGAAAAATTTTTCTGTCCTCTGATGTTTTTACATGGAATCAAATCTTAAATGCAGTAGGCTCAGATATAAAATGAGCAAGGCTCAAACCTTGGTCTTATTCATCACAAATAATATTCCAGTCAAAAAAAAAAAAAGTTTTGGGTCAGTGGGCTATTATGCCACTCCAGCCAGTTTTGGCAAGCAAGTGCATCCTACAAGTGATCAGTCTGGGAAAGAGAGAGTAACTAAACATGGAGTTGATGGATGGACCACTCGATGGATACAGAATTGACTGAATTGTCACACCAAAAGAGTTGTCAATGGCTTGACCACTGACAAGTGGCATTCCTCGGGGGTTGGTATTGGGACTGTCAGTATTTAACATTGTCAGCGACATGGTCAGTGGGATTCAGTGCACCCTCAGCAAGTTTGCTTATGCCATCAAGCTGTGTGGTGTGGTTAACATGGTGGAGGGATGGGATGCCATCTAAAGGGACTTTGACAGGCTTGAGAAGTGGGCCTGAGCAAACCTCATGAAATTCAACAAGGCCAAGTAAAAGTTCCTGCACATACATGGCTTGGGGCAATCTCAAGCACAGATACAGGCTAGGCAAAGAATGGATTGAGAGCAGCTCTGGAGAGAAGGACTTGGGAGTCTTGGTGGACTAGAAGCTCAACATTGTCTGGCAATGTCCACCTGTGGCCCAGAAAGCCAATGGTATCCCGGGCGGGGATATTAAAAGAAACGTGGCCAGCAGATCACGTGAGGCGAATCTCTCCCCCTACTCTGCTCTTGTGAGACTCCATCCAGAGTACTGTGTTCAGCTCTGGGGCCCCCAACATAACAAAGTCATGGACCTGTTGGAGTGATACCAGAGGAGGGCCATGAAAGTAATCATGGGGCTGAAGCACAGGCTGAGAGAGTTTGGGTTGTTCAGCCTACAGAAGAGAAGGTTCTGGGGAGACCTTATAGCAGCTTTCCAGTACCTAAAGGGAGCCTAGAGTAAAGCTGGAGAGGGACATTTTCAAGGGCATGTTGTGATAGGACAAGAGTTAATGGCTTTAAACTGGAAGAGGGTAGATTTAGATTAGATGTAAGGAAGATGTAACTGCAACATGTTGTCCAGAGAAGTTGTGGATGCCCCATCCCTGGATGTGTTCAAGGCCAGGATGGATGGGGCTTTGAGCAACCTCATCTAGTGAAACATGTCCCTGACCATGGCAGGGGGATTAGAACTAGCTGATCTTTAAGTTCCGGTGCAACCCAAACCATTCTATGATTCTGGGTTTCTATGATTGAGCAGATTTATTTGAAAGTCTGTATCTTCTCCCATTGATAGGAGCAGTAAAGCTGTCAGCAGTGTAAAAGTCTAGAAAAACATTCCCTGAAACTATGGCCAAATTGATCTATTTTTCACTCAAACTGAATACTGTATGGGGGCCATAAACTTCTACGGGGTCACATTTAACAGGGGAACCAAGCTAAATAAGAACCAAGCATGTAGCTGCCTTCAACTTCCTCCCACCCTATATGAATCTCAGTGATTTGAAAACCAAGTTGCTTTTGCTTTATAAATAAATAAATCACTTCCTTTGATGCTCAGTGAATTTAGCTGGAGGCAAAATGAGATCTTTTGAATACTCTTTGTTCTTGCGTGGTTTCTGACAGAAGCCCAAAATCCAGCAATAACGGAGTTTAAAAGAGACACTTTCTTCTGAGATCTATTAAGAACAAATAGGTAGAGCGTATCCTGAGTTCACAAAAGCAAAGAAAACATTCAGAGAGGGTAGAAGTTAGGTGAAGGCTTTCAGTTTGTTACACAACTCTGGGGCTCTGAGCAATCTTGATCTAGTTGAAGATGTCCCTTCTCCCTGCAGACAGGTTGGACTAGATGACATTTAAAGGTCCCTTCCAACCCAAAACATTCCACTCTTCTATGAACCACTGGGTGGACTTGCCACTCACGTCACTAGGATAGGTGTTGGTTTTTTCCACACAGCTACCCCAGGTTAATATCAACTTCTGGAATAGATTTGCTAACATTTTGCACTTGTTTTTGTCACCGTGTGTGTTTGGACAGAACAAACAGAGTACCCTCAGGTTTTGTGTTTGTCTTTATTTTTCCTTTCTTCTTGAGAGTCTCAGTATTGGAAAAAAAAATATTTTTCCACAACTAAGAAAAAAAGCTTTCGTGGTGTCCTAAGAAATGAGTTCAAGACATGATTTATCTAGTTTTACTGAGTACATCATTTCAAAACTTATAGTGTAAATGTAATGCAACATTTTAATGCAAGTTTTAGAAAAACGTAAAACTCAGGAGTTGCAATTTTCTACATGTCTACACATTTATTAGGGACATAATCACCTAATTAAGCTGAATTGCTTCAAAGAAACAAATTCCAGTGCTGAACATTTTATTCTGAAAGGCCTTTGGCCAGCAAATCCTTCAGTTCTATGGCTTTCCAAACTCCCTTCTGAAAAATCATTCTCTGAAATGATCACAAATAATCAAACCCTTGCTCTCTCTTAAGAAACTAGAATGAGCAGGTCCCTTCACATTGCTCTAAAAAGAAACCAAAAATCTTGTGAAACATAGAAACTTCATTGCTTAGTAATGGGGACTGGTGTTCTAACATCTTGTGGTCCTGTCTAAATAGGTTTATTGTAATCATTGCACAGCACTAGTGTCAGTATCAGCACAGCCTGAACACCAGTGTTCCTGCAGAGGCTGTTAGTTAAAGAGACGTTAAAGGAGCAATGCAACCAGTCCTTTGTCTTTCTTACACATCATTTCAAATCTATTTTCACATCATCCCGAAGATTTTTCTTAGATGAAGGTCCCAATAAAAGGTATACTTTCCTTTCAGGAGAATTCAAGAAAGACTGACAGTCTCAAAAGATTAATGGTTGCTGCAGTGTGGATGGAGAATGGTAAAAAGGCAGATCTTGCCAGGTACGTGATGATGATACTTTATTTGAGAAGATACTGCCTTTCTGTAGACAAGGGAGTTATGCTAGATCAAATTTGCTTGGATTACAATAAGGCATTCAGGGCAGTTGCTAGAGGAGAGAAGTTGGGAATTAGAAAACTGATTGTAAAATGGGTTAGGAAGTAAAGGCAGACGACTGGACACTTTGGTAAATAAGGAACTTTCAAACTAGAATGAAGCTGTTAGGAGAACACCTCGATCTGAGGACACGCTGTCTTCAGCTTTCCTTTAATGACATTTACGCAAGGAAAAGACTTGTAACTCTACTAATAAAACATGCAGATGTTGCACACCTGGAAGACATCACCAAAAAGGAGAAAGGGATTACCATGCAGAGAGAATCAAATGACCTTAGGGAACAAAGTGAGCAATGAGAGACAACATAGAAGTACTAATGGCTGTAACACTATACAATGTTATCAAAGAAAATCCTCTTATGTGCTGCAAGTTAATCAGCTGGAATTAAAATAGAAGGAGGAAAATGTTGCAGATAGTCAGCTTGGAAGAACAGGAACAGTCTGATGTGGTCATTAAAACAAACAACTAATATTTATCAGGCAAAGTCAGTCTAGCAAAGATGGAGGGTATTAATAGTTCCCTATAAAACACTGTTAAGAGTTTATTAAGAATTCAAAACACAACTCTAATTAAAAAGGCTCAAGAGAGATGAATTCAGAAGGAAGAGCTACACAGCATTGCTACTGGGATGGTGGGAGTGGGGGGGTGGGGGATGAAGTATCCATCCAGCAGAGTGAGAACAGAGGTGTCTGCCAAGGGAAAAAATCTGCATTGAAGAAGAATGCAGTTCGGTTACTCAAGTTTTGAAAGTTTGGGCTACTCACTGTTTTTGTTTCAGATGGACATACATTGCCTTTTTTCCTCCAGAGAAAATGCATCTTAAAAAAACAAAAATCTAAACAACACCAAATCAACTCCTCCCTGTAATTTTGTGAAGCACAAGAAAGAACTTCATCCTGCCTGGTTAGCACATCCGTGAGCATTTCAGGTAGGGTTGATCTTTAAAGCCCATTTTACAGAGTACATATCTGTTCATAGTGCAGGACCTCCCCGTAAAGACATGCTATAAGGCAAATGCCTTAGAAAAATAGTCGTAAATCAATATTTCATAAGCTTCTTAATCTTTTTTCTTCCTTTTCAAATCCAAGCAAATGTCACTTCTTGGCACCTGCTGTCCAACACTGTTGTGACATAAGTTCCTATTGATTCCTTTTTACAGTAGAAATACCTTGAAGTCTTCATCCACTTAGTTCCTAAGCTCAGAAAGAGTAAGGTTTCTTTTTCAAATGAGCACCAAAGCTTTCCAATTCCTCAAATTTCTGAGTTACATGTAAGGAAAATGTTTGGGTTTTTTTTTTCCTACTGTTAGAATCCTACCACTTTGACAACATTCATCCACAAAATTAACTTCATTTGCTACAAAATTCATCTGATAATATATCAGAAAACCAAACCCAAAGAGTTTTCCTCCCTCACTTCAGAAAGTTGTGTTTAAAGGTATCTATACAAATGCATGTTCAAATACAACACTATAGAGGACAGGGTTATTTTCTCTAGAGAAATAGTTTCCCCATCTCCCGTTCCCGCTTCTCTCTTCCGTTGCGTATGTGCACTTTTTCCTCATTCTCATTCCTTATCTTTAACCCATGGGGTTGTAGACACTTTGCACAAAAAATGCCAAGAGTGGTCTTCCTGATACTAACTTCTTGTACCCACAGCATTTGAAAAAGCTTTTCTTCCTTTGTGTCTGCAAGAAACATGCTTCCAAAGCAGCCTCACAGAGTACCAAATGATGATGATGCATGGCAAATATTCTCCAAGATTAATTATAAATTGATGGAATGAAGAGAGAAAAGTAGAAGCCAAAAAAATCCACAGAATGCTTTTGAAAGAATCGGTGGAATAAATACACCTGCTTGCAAGCCATCTCAATGCACCATCTTACCTTCTGATAGTATGCAAAGCAATTTTCTTCCTGCAGTCTTGAATTTCCTTAATGAGGAAGGAGCTTAACAAGGAGCTCTGTTAAATTAGATCCTATTATACAAGCTAAAGACCTAAACAAGGCTTGTTTTTAAGTTATTCACTATCCATCATCTTACTATTCAAAATTCAGCTTTAGAAAACATCATAAGTAGCATCCCTCAAAAAGGAAAATTCTCAATACCTGCCCTGATCTTCTCAGTACTGCTTTTAGTGTGGCTTGCAGCCCATTGACCAAGTGCAACTCAGCCACACACAGTGGTGAGGACTAACTGAATGCCGAATTATCCATTCCTTTCGCCCAGTCTAGTCCCACACAACATCTGTTCCCAAAACATGGAGGATGATCAAACCTCTGGTAGGCTTAGATTTAGGTCATCCGAATCTGCAGCCAATAGCAGCCTATTTTAAACCTGACTGCAGGTTTGCATTTAATGCTGTATCAGACTCTTCTAACTAAAGGACTCTCTTATTCATGTAGAAAAGACAACACATCATCATGAGACCTTAGAAGATGTATCTTAATTTCTTACATCACGAAGTCATGCAACACCCTTACAGAAAGAAAGGCTTCTATAACAGAAGGTGCTACTGAATTAGTCCTCGCATGACCTCATGTTGCAATATACTTTTGCAATAACCCCAGCAAGTGATTTACCTCTCCATGCTCCTTTTGCAACACAGGAATAAATAGGCCTCCTCTTACTCACCCTTTGACTGTCTTCCCTGGAGTGCGAGTTCTCTGCTTTGGGTATATATAGAGCCTTGCACAGCCGGGCTGTTCAGCACTGTGCCACCTGAATAAAATGCTTGATAACATTTAATGACACTGATGTTTTCAGGGGATCCTTGATGCTTTGGAAAGGCTTCTCATTCCTAAGCAATACATGATCTTGGTCATTTTAACACATGAAACTACTTCTGGAGAGGATGTGCAAGACTAAAACTTAAGAAAAAATATCGCCAGGCTTACATATTTACGTAACATAACTTTGTGTACCTCCCTTAGTTACTGGTTAGTGCAGTAGCCCTGGGATCCAGCAAAGAGGACAAACCTCACCAGCTCCTTGTTATAGGTGTTATAGGCTACCATAATTAGAAAAATCCACTTATGAGAAATCCTTCTTCATAAAAAAAAAATATTCTAAGACCTGAAAGGTCCTAAGCTAGAGCTATATCCAGTAGTTTCAGGCTGGGGTACCAGATGTTTCTCAGTTTGTGGCCCAAGAAGCTGTACATGCCCTCATCAAAATTATCTCCCTAGAGGCATGGGTAGGAAGATTAGTTCTATGTCTGAATGACCGTGGTGCCCACAGTCTAGCTCTGGCCTAGCCACAGAGCCAGCAGTGTTTCGCTGTCCTCCTCCTGTGGCAGGTTGAGCAGCTGATGTAACACGAGATTTTGGGGAAGGGAGCGTCACTTTGTCCCATAGTTTTGCAGAGCCCAACCCAAGTCATCCCAAGTGAAGTGAGGGGCTCCCAATGGCATCTGACTGGCTCTATCTGTCTGTCTGCCCACGCTGCCCTGAGAGGCACTGGAAGGGATGGTCATACGTGTAGGTGAACCCCGGCAGGTCCAGGAGAAAGCCTATTTAGCTTAAGTAGAAAAGTATCAGTCAGCAGCTGGTAAAAAGAGAAAAAAAGTGTAGGGAGGTGAGTCGAGTGAGCAGGAGGCTGGGTCAGTAAGGTGACTGGAGGACCAGCTCATCTCTGGGCAGGAGAGTGAACTTGAAACCAATCCAGGAAGGGCACGTAGAGTAAACACTGTACTGGAAAAGTATAAAACAGTGTGATAACAGAAGACTACGCACTTTCTTTTCAATAAAGGCTTTGTGTGCACACAAGCAGTTTTTTGCGTTTGTCCATCCCGACCATTCACGACATATACGGGACTTTGCTTGTAACTTAGACAAGCATTCTGTTAGCAAGAGCCAAAGATCTGCTTCTTTCTCCTGCTGGCAAAGAAGAAATCACTGCCTGAGGCTTTCCAACCCACAGTGCATTTCACCAAAACCTCCAGGCTTTGCTAATCCTATGTAAGGGCTCCCTGAGGCTGAGGCAGGCTGCTGGGAGCATGTGGGAACCTATGTATCAGAGCTCATCAGACAGACCTGTACCCTGCAGGTTCCCCACAAGCATCCTCTTTGGAAATGAGGCAACAGCACTAAGATAAATTCTTAATCATTCAATTCTGAATAATCAATTCTGAATCATACTCCTCTGAAAACTCTTTCATCTCATAACAACTGAATTATGGTCTTTTACCCTTCATAACAACATTTAATATGTCCTATTTAGTAAACACAGACATTAGCACTGAGATTTCACCTCCAAAAGCCATGGCTTTCCACTAATGCTACTTCAAGATGGCAAAAATAATTGTTCAGAAGCCTGTTGCTCTTCTTTCATCAAATAAACTTTTCATACAGGTTGTTGGTTTTTTATACCTTCCTTCATACACATTTATACTAGGAACATTCTCTTGCTCTCTTCTTCAAACATTCCCTATTTTATCACAATTAGCTTTTCTCCAAAGCCTTTGCAGCTAGCACACTTGTGCACCAGGGCTCACTTTACAAATTATAAAGATTTCACTAGTATTTAATTTGATGTTCCAGTTCTTATATATAATTCTTTAGATTAATTTCACAATTCATTTAACTCATTTAATTTCACAAGTAATTTCCTTTTATTTGTTGTCCAAGGCTGCATGATTAACTTAGTTTTGGATGCATTCTTTCTCTACTGACTTTTTTTTGCTTCTTTCAAATATAGCCTATCTAAACTCTGGACACTGCTTAAATCTATTTTTTTTCCCTTATCCTGAACAATTTTTCTTCCTCCTTCTTCTACACAAACTCTGATTCATTATTCAGACTTTTCTTTGAGTGTTTGCTCTTGTTCAATTTCTGTATGCTCATAGGATTTTGAAGACTTTCTTATCCAGTACATTAACATTTCTTCTTCCCTCACCTCAAAACACATAGCTGATTTTGGTTGTCCTCCTTAGCCTGCCAAATCTGCATTTGTTTTTTATGTTAATTAAAAAAAAAAAAAAGTCTTTCTGATAATCCTTTTCTCAGGTTGGGGCCCGTGATTTCTGTTATAATTTGATCTCAAATTAGAAATTGCGCAAGATGGCTGGTCTTGCATGTTTGACGTCTGTTTCAAAGGTGTTAAAATACATAAAAAACTTTCCTTATTGTTCTGCTTTTCTCTGTCAGATAGATAGTTTTCAGAAGTTCCATTCTTTCTTAGGACTGTATATGCTTCAGCTCTCCTTAGCACTCTTCAGTAATTATTCTGCTTCTGCTATGCTGCTCGAGTTTTCCACTGCCTTCCGGCACAGCCTCACGTGCTCTGGGCCACCTGACTTGTTTCCACTTTTCTACATTTCCTGCTTTTCGGTTTGAATAGCACAATTTAGCACTTGGTAGTCGAAAAGAATGCTAACTCCAGAAGTCTATAACTATGAGATAACTCTAATCAAAAAACATTTAAACCAACTTATAGATGAATAAACCTATTGTGAGGAAGGGGCAGTGAGTGCCACCGTCGGTTGAATGAAGCACCATTGGCAGCAGTTCTATGTTGGTTTCTGTATGATGTGTTATTCAGTTTGAAGTGGTCTATTACAGGCCCAGGATAATAAATGAAAGTAACAACAGGGACCATACACTGCGTGTTAAATTTCTTTCAATGTTAATAAACTGCAGTATCATAAAATTTTGAAGAGGATTTTAATAGATACAGTTCATTCTGTAAACTAGACTGCCTTTTTAGCATTTTACCTTTAACCCACGTAACTGAAATACGACACAAAAGATAAAAGATACCCTTTGAGAAAAAACCCTATTATTGATTGTAATGCATAATCAAGGCTATTTTCTCTAAAATTCATTTAGTAATTGTCACCAGATTTTAAATGCTTTAAATGGAGACCTGTAAAGAGCTTATATATTTAAATGCCTGTGTTTTCACAGGTCCATTAAATACCAGCTAAATTGAGATAAGAGCATTTTGCTTTCACTTAGGAGCAGGGTTAGAAATAGCAATTAAAAGAAGAAAACCTCAGAGGAAAAAAAAAAGTTGCATTGACAGGGCTGACATAAACAACACAAGTACCAAGCATGTCTTTTCTGGAGGATTGTTTCTGGAAGTTTTCTCCCTTGTTTTTTGGTCTTTCCATTTAAGAACTTCTTCTTCAGCCAGCCTGCAGTCAGAACTTGAATGGCTGGAAAAGAACACAGGTCAAATTGTCAGCCATATATTTCATTCATGTAAAATTTTGAGTGCATGCCTAGCTGCTATACACAGCAGGAGTCTCTGTTTGCAAGAGATAAATGGACAATTTTTTCTACAGGAATTTAGCAGGAAAATGTCATAGTCTTCACATGAGTTGTTCCTTCCCTGCTGAAACCTCTCTCTTCCTTACATCTATTCTTTTAAGTTTTTATGTTGAATGGAATCTAGAGTACAGCCTGCGAATTATGTTGGGTCTTTCTGCTCAAGGTGAATCATGCTCTATCCAAACTGCTTCCTGAAACAATCCAGTCTGTCTATTAATCTGCTTTAAATACATGGCCTAGAAATAGCTCTGAGGAAAGTGATCTATTAATTGTATTGATCCTCATTTGGTCTTTTATATTACTGGTATTTTCCCCAGATGGGTATTGTTTGCTCTACAGGTTTTGTCAGATCAAAATCCCACATGCCAGCATCAAGGCTTTGGGATGGAGGTTCCACAGCATTTGCATGTTGTGATTCAGATCCAGCCCTTGTTCTGACAGAAATGTGTTTGGCTTTGTCCCAGTTTGGCCCCATTAAAAGAATATTCAAGCTCTGTCTTATACATGGATTTAAATACCAATTTTTCATTTCTACTTGCCCACCTGTGGATCCCTCCAGAGACGGCTCTAATTTAATCAAATAATTAATTCCTTCTAAAATACCTAAACAAATGAAAACATTTTGGATTTCTTTTTTTTTTACTATTAAAAATTTCCAAAGGGCACAAGCCAAATTTTGTTTTGCTTAGTTGTTAGTTATTGAAATCTTCCGTATTCTCCCACCTGCCTAATCAAACATTAATTATGCATTTCACAGTTTATATTCTACTTACCTGATAGCTTTTCCATTTCTTGCTTGTAGACAGCAGGACACATAAGGCTGTCGCTTCTTAGGGGAATGGCAGTAAATGTAGGAAAGAG
>NW_010395812.1:12148-12439 GCF_000710305.1 Buceros rhinoceros silvestris | reverse complement strand
AAGAGTGATGCAGAGAAGGTTACAAACCTCGCTTTCTTGCAAACATCAGCCTCATTAAGAACCTCAGAGGAGTTGTGTCTTCCACTCTAAGTTAACACATTTAGTTTTAAATAAACTGATAGGCATATAGAATTCCAGGAAAACAAATGAGTCTCTTTACTGTGAATGTTGCATGCAACAATTTTCTGTTTAATAATGGTAATAACCAAGATAAAAAATGCTAAACAACATTCTCATTATTTCTACCAACATTTTATGTTTGGTTGGTTTTTTTTCCCCGTAAGGAAAGAG
>NW_010395812.1:0-12031 GCF_000710305.1 Buceros rhinoceros silvestris | reverse complement strand
GAGTGATTTTCAATTCTCTTTTATTTTAAATCACAGCAGAATTCCAAATTATATCCTTTTTTTTGCATAAATTTGGACCTTGATGTGTAAGTTTGACACTTTGAGCTGCAAGCAAAACATCATCTGCCAAACAGAAATTTGTTTCTAACCAATTTTTCTTTACTACTACTCCACAATGCTAAAACCACACTGTAGTTTAATTGTACATTAGCACCCTGGTGTATGTGTAGAAATAAAATAATAAAGATGCAACTGATAAGTTTTAGCATATTTACAACCAAAATCCAATTAGATGTTTATTTGTCCATTATGTTATTTCCCATATAAGGCTTACACTGTAATGCTTTAACAACATATAAAGAAAACAATGTAGCTTTTTAAAAAGATCATTTTATATAATTATACAACGTTATGTTGTAATTCTTAAAATAAAAGGAGACCTTTGTAGGCTTTTTGTGAACGAATATCTGACATGATCTGAGGCATAGCCTTGCCATCTTCAGTGCTGCAATAGCCTTGGTTTGCTGTCCTTACCTCTTCTTGTAGTAAGCTGGCACTCTGGGGCCCTGTTTATTATTAGCAGATGAGTATATCAGCAATGCAGCTGCCTGGAACAAAAAGAGAAATAAAAAGCCTGAAGACGCGTGTTCTAGTTTGAAAGCAGAAATACATAATTTTAAAGCAGTTCTCATGAAGGATGGTGCGAATTTATAACTGAATATTTTTTTTTTCCCACAAACCCCAAAGGTGGTTTTACTCAGCTCTGACGGATATACAGCAAAACCAACAGTGCCACTTTTTCCATAACTGAGTCTCAGAATGGAGAGATTATTTTCTCCTTAGAAACATATTGAACAACTTCATCGAAAAGCAGTTACAGTTCAATATCTCTCATGCTTATTCATGAAGTCCCAACCTGAAAGACAGTGTATGTGCCATGTTTTTATGCGTAGTATCTACCAACATTTAAATACTGCTCTTGACTGTGCCTTGTGTTGTCTACACATGTGCTTCTACTGTTCTCCTTGGTGACTTTTGATAAAAGTTAATAGTCTTTTTTGTTTTTGGTTTTTTTTTTTTTTAGAGTTTAATTATGAAGTTCCCTAGCTGGGTAAACCCCCCAGGGACAACACAGGCATGCACACTCATCTGGCTTATCCTGGATGTTTTTCGCTCACCTCATGTATGTGGTCCAAGTTCTCACCACGTACAGCGGTCTGGAAACAGCTATGATAATTGTGGTCTCGTCGTGGGTCTTTCACACCAAACCTGCATGTGCATAGCAGCCATTCACCAGAGTTTTCAAGATCTTACTGCTGGGCTGGGTTGCCACACTTCCAAAAGTCTGCCAGCCAATTAAACATAATTTTTCTGGAGTTACTGAGATGTAGCTAGGAAAAATCAGGTAGCCCTAGTGTTCTCCTCTTCTTCTAGATGGCAATGACCTCCACCAAAATACTCCTGTAAATACACACTTAAAAGAGAAAAGTTTTCTTCTTCCTTACACCCCCACGAGCAAAGTGGAAAAGAGAACAAAAGCACATTTTGTGCCTAGAAGTAGCTAAGTCATTGCATAGAAACACCTGTCCAGGCAGCCTAGGAGTGTCCCCAAGAGACCAGTTTTCAAGGCACCATCTCCTAAATGGAGGAGGGAAAGAAAAGAAAAAATAATAAAAAGAAAGAGGTAGATATACCAGCATGCACCTTGACATCACTGTACAAAGTTCTAAGAAAGCAAGTCAAAGAAGGTGTTTTGATGAATGTCAATGGTTTGGTCGAGGCATCCAAGGTCTGGTGACAATAATACCCTTCCTGTCTTCCGACAGAAAAAGGGAAAGGGAGAAAAGAATTCATGAGACCTCTGAATGCTTTTTGGGAAACTGAAGCAAAGTTTAATAACACAACAAACGGAAAAAATATTAAATACAAAAAGAAAACCAGTGAGGTATTAAGGGTTTTGTAGGGGATGGAAAGGTGAGGGTTAAACCGCGGGACGGAAAGCAAAACCGTGGCAGCGATCAAAGATGGCAGCGGCCATGTGGTCTGCCACATGACCAGAACAAAGAAGACCCGGCAATTTCAATATTCCAGGCACCATGAGTAAAAGTAGAATTTGCACAAATCCTACCAGTCTTTACCGTGGAAAGCAGAGGCAAAGCAGAATGCAAACCCGGCAGCTCTCTGCCAAGAAATGGCAGTCGACTTCTCAAAAACGGCGCAGGGTGGTGGGGTGGGTGTTCTGTCCCCTATGGCGCACTGTGCCCTGGCAGCGTGCAGTTCCTGGAGCGGCAGCTGTGCCGAGGCAACGGCAGTCGGCTCCGGCAAGCAAGAGGGGCCCGGTTCCCGATGGCTTCTGCCGAGAAGTGACAGCAAGCGGCTCCTCAGAAGCAGCGAAGGGGCACGCAGTGCCCAGGCTGGTCACTTGCAGCGGTGGTGCTCTGCTGAGCGGTGGTGAGAGCGGCAACTTTTGCGGTGCGGCTGAAGCAGCAGTGGCTTTGCAGTGGCAGCGGCGGTGGCTTTGCAGCAGCGGCGGTGCGCGGTTTCTTTGCTGAGAAGCAGCAGGGTGCAGGCAGCAGGGTGAGCAGGCAGGCAGGAGGGCACGCCAACTGGAGTTTGTGGTGCGGGGGTTTTCCCGTGCGGTGGCGGGGCAGCTGGGAGACGGAAAGCTCTGGAGAGTGACGGCTAGGGCATGCAGCGGTTCCTTTGCCAAGAATCAGCAGGGTGCAGGCAGCAGGGTGAGCAGGCAGGCAGGAGGGCACGCCAACTGGAGTTTGTGGTGCGGGGGTTTTCCCGTGCGGTGGCGGGCTTGAATGAGCAGCTCCTGGTGGCTCAGCAGTGCTCCGTTAAGGTCCCAGGGTGGCAGAGAGTGCGCAAAGACTGAGACGCAAACACAGCCGCGCGGCTTTTAAAGCGAAAGTGGTGCGAAAACTAAAGAAGCCTGCAAAAGCTTTTAACCAATGGAGATGCAGTGAATGTCACATGATCAAGGAATACGAATATCATTGGTCAGTTTAAAGCAAACTCTTCTGAAAACAGGAGGAGCTTTGCCAAACCATCACAACGAGCAAAGAGGATAAGAGTGAGATGCAGCTATCAAGAATCAGAGGCCTCACATGACCCAAAGGCTGTAGGAGCCTTATGGGGCCAAGAGGGGCAGTCCCTTTTCTGTAGCATTGGAGATGTTTGCCCGCAATACGAGTGTCTGCTCTGAGCTTACATTGTCTCAGGGCAGAGCAGTTATTTGCAAGTTAAATTTCACTGGTTTTCATATACGTTCCCATAAACCATGAATTATAAAAACTTAGGGCTAGAAAAAAATCTACAGAAGGAGACTTGTCTATCTCAATATACATTTACACTGTATATTACAGATATTATTCTCTGATCTATCATATTTTTTGAAAGTATAAGCTACTTATCTGTCCAACAGGCTTTATTCCAGCTATTTTAATCATATAGTTGTTTTTCTCCATCACCAAGGAAAGCATTGTTCCAAATTATATCTTAGTTTGTTATATTTTATGACAGTCCCACTGGTATATTTTGCAGTTCACTCAGAGCAAATACACATACCCACATTGTGTCATACACAGCTTAATTCTGTCCCTTAACCAAACTGGCTTCATTGACTTCAGTGGAAAGAACAGACTCAAGATCATTTTATACATATAAAAGTATAAATATAAAGAAATATATACACTATATATATATATTTTTAATCCCAAATCTAGTTGTTTTTATTTGTTGATTTTTCAAACTATAAGGGAGAGAGAAGTCTGATATCACCTACGTTTTGTATCACCGTGACAATGTTTGCTGGTATATAAAAGTGTGTGGTAAGGGACATTAAAATGTAATAGCACAGTAGGCCAACTTACACCAATTGCTTCGCAGTGAGACTATTGTCATTCAAGTACAAGCACGGAGTTAAAGGGCAATAAATAGTATATTAGGTCTATTATTGCAGGCATTTTAGCTACAGTAATAGCTACTGGAATTACTTGTGTTGTTATTAAAATAGATGATATTTTGGTAACAGTGAGCAAAGCAGGAACGGTTTCTTTCTGAATCAAGGTTTATTCCACATCTTTTAGTCACTAGAATTTCAAATGAGTGTTCAAATAAATAATCAGAGAGAGAAAACTGTCGGCTGAACCATAGACTAAAGATCACAGCAGCTCTGCAATAGAAATATTTCAAAACCCAGCCTGGCCCCAGGACACGGCAGCTGCAGCTGGAGGGCAGGGGGAAAAGAGAGGGGAGTAAAAATGCTGAGAGACAGAGAAAGAGAGAAAGATGGAAGAGAGAAACCCTAACACCTTTTGCAAAAGAAATGATGAATTTTCAGATGGGCTGGAGATACGTCACTTCAGTGTCTGCCAAGAAATGCAAACCTTGCTGGTGGCACAGTAGCCATTGGTTCTTCTGATAAGTGCATCAAAGATTATATTTAGCTTTAAAACATATGAGAGATGACATATAGGAAGAGAGGGTCAAGCGCACCTGCAGTTTCTGAGCAGGAAGAAGGGGATTCCTAAAACAGCAGGAAGCTATTGAACCCAGTGCTGCTCTTTCTGTACAAATCTTTCATCGTTTTTTGACTGTATTTTACCACAACGGCGCACAGATATTTAGCACTCTCCTTACAAAAGCAGTAAGAGAAACAAATCCAAAGACTAGATCTTAGCTTTTGGGCTGGCCAGCATCACAGGTACAGCAGAGAGAAAGTTTCTGTTAGTGAAGGAGGCTCAAAATTTCAGTTAGCCGAATTTGAGTATTTTTTTGCTAGTAACCTGTGGCTATAATACATGGATCACAACTTAGATTTTCATTTGACTATCTGCAAAAGATTGATAAAAGTTGTCATCTGTAAGGTAGAAAAATTGTTCTCATTCTGGATAAGCGTACAACAATAATTTCCTCACCGTTTAAGGTAATCTATTTAATCCAAGAAATAGGCCATGGACTATGCTAGAATCTCAAGCTGCAGCATAAGGCAAAGAATTGGCAATTTGCTCAATGACCCAGAACTGGTCAAGAAGCACTGAAAATTGTGTATTTGATTTTTTTTTTTAAGACAGCAATACACAACAGACAAGAAGTATTTTAAAAAATACCAAGACGTATCTTGTGCTTAGAAAAGCAAGTTTTAGACTGACTCCAAGCTACAGCTAACATAAATTTTGTAACAAATTAGAAGCACAACTATCTTGTCTGTGCAGAAGCTACAAAATGTACTGTCTCTCCTCACCCAGACATTTGTCATCAGAGACATCCCTCAGTTCCTGTCTCCATGTTGTCATCATCGCTACGAACCTACGAACTGAGCAGGCAAGAATGTGTGGTGTCTCTTCCGTGCAGTGGGGCATGCATTGCTGCCAGCATCCGACAAGCCTGCAGATGATTATCAGGAATAGGAAGGTAAATCTGGAGAATAACATCCCCAGCGGACAAGGAGAGACCGGTGCCCTAAGCTGGAAGGCAAGTAGCACTCAACATTGCTGTGCAAGGACAAAGGGGTTGCTTCAGCAGCACCACCAAGGACAACAGCCAGTACGACAAAAGAGCACGTGAAACTGGCTGATGCTCGAGGTCTGCAAGAGATGCAAGTATCTCAAAATTGCCTTTTGTTCCTCCTCAGCATAAACACTCGCCTTTGAATTTGCAGTCAAGTAGAAATTCTGGAGGGAGTATACAACAGAAAATAAAACCAACAACTAACATGTTCAACACTTTCAGACTTCATTGAAGTGTTTTGTATTTGTGAGTACCAGCTATTTTGGGGGGGGTCTTTAGAACTCATCCTATTATATAAAAAGCAAAAGGAGCATCCCGTCCTTCTTGAACAATATTCAGTTCTGTGTTTTATTCTCACAGTAAACAGCTGCTTAATCCAATCAGCCCTGGCTGATTAAATCCACTTCTATAGGGCAAAAAATTTCACAAATCTAAAAATAACCATCACCTGACACTTAGAGGCAGAGTAGTGTGTTTTAGGATATTCTGTTTTTAAGGAAGTTAATCAGTGTCAGATTTATCTGCCATTAACCCATAACTGTTTGCTATGTGGAAACGTGCATGCTTTTAACCAGTTAGGTCTCTAATTATAGCTATATGGAAAGTTCCAAATCTGTGAAATTAAATTGTGACTTTAAATGGTAGGCTAAAATTAGTATGACTTTACTGTTTTCACAGGCTAAAAAAATGTGACCTGGCCTCATTAGAAAATGACTCTGAAAAGATGAGGGAAAAACTCAAAAATAAACAAGCAGCAAAAGCAAAATTCCTGATATTTGAAGATATTTGGTCATTATATATGATGTCAGGGACATAAGGCATCTGTTTTCTTTTAAACATTGGAAAAAGCATTTATCAGCCATTTGAGGGTATTGCTTGCAGTTATGAAATGGCTTTTATTAGTCCAAATGTTAGAAACTGTAACCAACACAGCTATGAGAGAGTCTGCAATTTTGCTTTATCCGCTCTCTTCAAAATGAGATCCTAAAAAGACACTGACCTTCAAAGGCCATGGGCAGAAGGTGCACATGCTAAAGTCTCATGCCGCAGAGCAAGCAGCATGGGGAAATAACGAGCTCTTAACATCTACAAAGGAGAGAACAAAATTCAAGGTGGATTTTTAGTGCTCTGTGGTCAGGTCACCAGAGATTTCTTGAGCAGAGCGTAAGGGTAAAATCATAAAATGGATTGGGTTGGCAGGGACCTTAAAGATCACCTAGTTCCAACCCCCACTGCCATGGACAGGGACATCTTCCACTAGACCAGGTTGCTCAAAGTCTCATCCAGCCTGGCCTTCTCTGGGCAACATGTTCCAGTGCCTCACCACCCACACAGTAAAGAATTTCTTCCTTACACCTAATGTGAATCCATCTTTTTCAGTTTAAAGCCATTAACCCTTGTCCTATGCCCTTGAAAAAGTCCCTCTCCAGCTTTCACATAGGCCTCCTTTAGGTACGGGAAGGCTGCTGTAAGGTCTCCAGAGCCTTCTCTTCTGCAGGCTGAACAACTTCAACTCTCTTAGCCTGTCTTTAAAGGAAAGGTGCTTCAGCCCCCTGGTCATTTTCGCAGCCCTCCTCTGGTATCACTCCAACAGGTCCAAGTCCTTGTTGCATTGAGGGCCCCAGAGCTGAACACAGTACTCCAGGTGGGGTGTCACGGGAGCAGAGTAGAGGGGGGTAATCATCTCCCTTGACCTGCTGGTCATGCTTCTTTTGATACCACTCAGGATACTGTTGGTTTTCTAGGCTGCAAGCGCACACTACTGGGTCACGATGAGCTTCTTGCCCACCAAGACCCCCAAGACCTTCTCGTCAGGACTGCTCTCAATTCATTCTCCACCCAGCCTGTATTCTTGGAATTTTCCCAAGCCATAGGCAGGAGCTTGCACTTGGTCTTGTTGAACTTCATGAGGTTCTCATGGGCCCACCTCTTGAGCCTGTCAAGGTCAACAAAAAGTACAACAAAACAATAAAAGGTAGCTGACAGAATACTGCAAATTTCAGCAGAGGCTTTTCAGATTATGTTTTTAATGAGATGTGTACATGGTAACATGTCAGAAGGGAGCGACTTCTTCAGTTGATGCTAATTGCTTCCAGCAGTACTGAAAAAGCACAGAAAATCTGGGATTAAAATCCTTTAAAAAGAAAAGAAATTATTTCCCTGCTTAAAACGAAGAAGATGTAAGGGTATATAACCTTTTTTTGTATTTAAAAAAAATAAACCCAACAAATAATAGTCATCAGGGGAAAAGATTATCTACTCATCTTGAGATTTTTGTTATTACTGCTTATAATAAAAGACCAAGTCCTGAAACACTTTCCCTCTTTTTTCACCCTCACTCAGACAAAGCTGCCATTTAACATTCATGTTCTCGAAGGTCCTGTTGCCTTTGCAGTGAATATTTCCCTTTCATAGCTCCTCACTTACCTCCGTAATAAATCACAAAGGTAGCATTTTCGTTTATCTACATTCATGGCTATAGACATTAAAAAACCGTGGGTGTGGGGCTGGACAGCTCACTCCTGTACAGCAGTCACAAGGACCGTCATTTATTGCTAATGGAAATGGCTGAATAGTTACTTGACATAAGTTGGGTTTATTTACAATTCAAAGGGACCAGATTGAAATCAAGTGAAAGGGAGAGGTACCTATGGGAGTGTCTGCAGCTAAATGGATTGTTTATAGGAGACTTCAAGATATCATAGTGTCACAGCTTTTTTTTTTTTTTTTAAACTGGAAAATAGAGTTCCTTGGCGATTATTATAATTGTATGAGAATCCATCATTTTGTGCTTAAACTACATTTTAGAAAAATGGCATTTTGCTTGAGTTGCGCCATTGAGTCTTACATATCTGACTGTTCAAAATATCTTTTCAAAAACCACAGCATTTCCTAAGAGAACAGAACTTTTTTGATTCATTGAAATGCAACAGTTTAATTAAACCGGTATGAAGTGCCTTTTCTGTTCACAATGCCTGAACGTCTGAACAAATACTCCAATTTTCAGGCAGTACTTATTGTGATGGAACAGCAACTGCATGCTGTTGACTGATGTCAACAGGAGCAGACATTAACACCTGCTAAACTCAGGTTGGTCACTGCTATTCAGAGTCTATCACGCCAACCACTTTAGGACAAACTAGAATAATTTTCTTCCTGCAAGTACACTAACATGATTTTGCATGACAAAATGCAAGTCAACGCTGCAATACTAATGAGTTTGGATTTAATGATTTTCCTTGTAAAATTCTTCATGAAGATGTATTAATTTGCTAAATGCGTGAAGGATACAAGACAAATGTGACACTACTTCTAGGAAACTCTGCACCACGTTATTTCAAAGCCCCATGAATAATTTTTTCATACACTAGTTTAAAAATTGCCCTTTTTACTATATGTAAACAGCATTTTTATTCCTATTTACAACTTCCTTATAGGAAGCCAGACCTCAAGAAACTTTTTTTAATAAAAAAAATACTATATTGTTGAGAAAAATTAAATTGCTGTCTGCAGACAGGTTTGGTTTTACAGCCATGTAAATATAAAGCACTGATTTACAGGTGTCCTCTACTGTACTCTATCCTTCAAATCAACTTTGTCACTTCCTCTAAATTTGCACTAAAAATTCATACTATTACCCACTTTGCTGAAGCAGTTAGCCAATACAACCTGGCAAAGTTCCTTTTAAGATGAAAAATAGATTATAGAAGTCAGGTATATAATTTGGTGTAATCTTGTTTATTTACAGAAAATAAGCACAAAGTGCAGGTTCCTTGAGCAGAGAGGAAAAACAAACAGCAGGTAGTTTGGCATCTCAGATAAAGCTACATCTGCTGCTCAGGCAAACTCCACAGTTGGAGGAGTCTCTTTCTCTATTTCCCCTCAAGATGGTTCTCGTTTCCTTTCTTGACACCCTTTGCCTCCAGCATCACCAGCATTCAAAATGTCCTAGGTCTGTAAAAAAGCCTTTGGTTCATTGCATTTTAGCTTTGAGAGGGGCAGCTGCTACTCAGAAATCCTTGATTTGGTATTCACTCTTTTTTTTTTAGGATATTTTCAAAAATCAAGAATGCATTTTTTCCCCTTTTGCTTGCTTTAGGGCAAGGGGATGCCGTTTTAAACCTCTGCCAATGGTCTCTGTGATATTCATGTGACAAAGTTTCTACTATGGTGGGATCTGGCTCCACTCTGCAGTTCCCTTCACAGTCTTTTCTCCTGTTTTATTTACAATTCCTAGTTTGAAAATGACTGGAAATTAAGGACAGTGATAGACATCTGCTTTACGTGGTCTTTAGTCTAACTGATTATCGTTACTTCACAGGAAGTGTTAACTACAGCAACCTACCTACAGAAAAAATATTTCCTTACAGGAGAAGCAGAAGACAAAACTAGAAAGGCTGAGAAAAAACCAAAACAAAGATAAAAAATAACCCCTCACACCAAAAAAGCCCCAAACCCACCAAACCAAAAATAACCCAAACAACCTATCTCCAAATTCTATTAACTCAACTTCTATTGACACAACTATTCAACACAACTTCTATTAATTCAAAGTATTAATTTAATGCACCAAAGGCAGAAAACATGGCTAAGAGAAACTCTAAGAAGGTTCAGTAAAAGACGGATAAAATGGGAAGACAAGATGAAGGAGACAGACAGGAGATGTGGAATTTAACCAAATGACAGCTACAGAAAACAGAGCTTTAGTGCAAAGATGGGCAGAAAGCCAGAGAACATGGACAAGGATCTGGAACACAGGTAGAGAACTAAAAAAAAGTCTAGTGGTGAAATGAGGGGGTGAAGTTGGTGAGGATGAAGAAGTTGGTGACTATTCATGTAAGCGAGCTTATGAAACTAGGCAAGGACAAAACATTGAAAGGTGAGAAAGCAAAAGCAACATGGACAAGAGTAAACAAAATGATTAAATAAGTGCATGGATTTAATGTATTGTGGATTACGACACATTCCTCAGCTTATCTCTCGACTGAAAGGCAATACACTTGTTTACTGTGAGGAGCAAGGGCAAAGCACAGTTCCTATTGTAGGGTTTTTCTGGGAAAAAATGTTTGGGAAACTCTGTATGACTTTCTGTAAATGGTACTTGCATGCCTGATGTCTGCAACAGTTCCTCTAAGACATGGTAAATACATGAATAGTTATTAAAACAAAAAAGAAAAAAGAAAATTGAAATGAGCCATCCCTTTCCAGACTGGAGAGATTGTCTCGGTCCTTTTTTGTTATTTTATTGTTTTACATAGTCTATTGCAGTGTTATTACTGCTTTCCACGATCAAGGATTTAAATAATCAGGGAAAGGCAATAACTTGAAAAAGCATTTACACAATTGAAACCCTGAAACCTTCTAGAAGTTGTTGACAGAGTCAGTTTGGTTATTATTTTGAACACATAAATATCAATTTGCACAGGAAGCTTGCCCATTATAGACACTGAGGCTCTCACACAACAGCCAGTCTGCAAAATCTAGAACTTGAAGTCAGATTTCTAGAAATGCGTTTTGCATCTCAAAGAGGAATAAGAATTCATGTAGCAAGAATTAAGTGATTGTCCTTTCCAAAAAATGCTAATTATAGAAAAGACTCTTTTGTCTCTTAAGGCAAGAGATAAAGATGTCCAGTTACTGGCCAGATTACATTCTCTGACTCTTTACAAAATACAGAAAACCCACGGACAGCTCACAAGTCTGATGAAACCAAAATGAAACAAAAGTAAACCGAGAAAAAGAACTCTGTCCTTACCAGAACCACTTCCAGCTGCTGAACGACTAGACATGGAGAACAGTCTCAGCTGGAGAGAGCAAGTTAAATTAAGGAAGAGAAGCACAGGTGCTTTTTAGTAGGAGAGGAAAATTCTTTAGGTATGTAGCCCAAAGATGGTGTTAAATTTTGTTTCCAAAAAAAGAACATTTGCAGACTGTGAATGGCTCTTAGGTGTAGTGAGATGCCTGGAGGAAGTGAAAATGTTTTCTTTTAAAGTCCTTTCCTGAAGTGAAGTGTTTACCCTTAGCAATTAAGAATCAGCAGTAGACAACTATTCCTGTAATATCTTTGGGTGGTTTTATAACACACCCCGGAGGAAAGTCTTGATATATTAAAAAATAGAGATGTGCAGTAGTAGCTCCCTATTATTTAAACTGTAGAATAAAAAGCTATAAGAGTTTTCCTCTTTCAATTTTTATTTCATATAGCTAGATATTTTGGTTTGTAATTATTCATGCTGGCAAACTAAGAGATTTCTTCCTCAGGAAGCTATGGGACAAACTGGGCCGAGCATTAGGTGAGACCTCAGCTGAAGTCTGAGTCAGAAGAACATGAACCAGGCTATGCAGACTTCTACTGTTAAAATAGTCTTCCAAAGAAGAAAAATGGACATAACATAGTGTAAAATCAGTAAAAATTTTCTTACATGACTTGAGTCTGAAAGCATGCAAAGGAGAAGAAAGCGGATGAATGATGAGGTGAGATGCACCACTGTCCCGGTTTGGGCTAAACTTCCTG
>NW_010395811.1:0-1094 GCF_000710305.1 Buceros rhinoceros silvestris | reverse complement strand
TTGTCCCCAGGAGCTGCTCCAGCGCCAGCCCTGCACCTCGGCTTAGGTATTTATTTTACTCATCGACACTTGACAGGTGGCTGCCATCTGATCCAGACCTCAGAGTTCTCCTCTGCTCTTACCATTGCTCTACTTCCCTGACAAAGCCTCTCTGTCTATTCAGGAACTCAGTGGCCATTAATGTCTTTCTACTTTTTTAGCTCTTCAGGCATTTTAAGATATGTAATTATCTACCTAATATAGTAAAATATTCAGGCTGGAAAAAGCCTAAGGGCTTATTGGAGCATCTAAATACAAGGTTTGAAAATTAAGTTCGTTTGCAGCTCTGATCATATACAAAAAAGAAATGCAAGAAAACTCAGTTGTCCTCTCCTTTAAAACCACAGGATTCCGTAACACTGGGCCATTCCAGGAGAGCGAACTCCACAGCTGAGGATAATTCAAGAACATTTCATACTCAACATAAAATGACCCAGAAGAACAATGCCAGGACTTTTCCTACACTGTACAGTTCTGAAAATAACTTGATCCAGCTCTGTTCTTGATACATTTCCCCTCATCCTCCTGCTAACTGCACTGAAGTCAGTAAAGCTGAGAGTGAGCACTACTTTGTAGACTTCAGGTAACCATTTACCTGAACTTGGGACAAAAATAGGACAAGAAAAACATAGGGAACGCAGCGTTCATTTTGATGTTGCTTTACTATGATTTATCCCACAGCTAGAGCGTAATTTGTGGGTTACATCTGCCTACATGCCCACTCAGAGACCTTCTTTGAGACTTCAGAACGGCACGAAGTCATCTTTCGGACATAGCGGCATTCAACTGCCCAGCTGGCAGCCGTCGCAAACAGGCTCCGCCACCTCTTCAGATGACCCAGTGGTCAGAAAGGCTCCTATTAAGGCACCTACACGGTGCCTTACAGGAACCAGAGGTGTTCAAGGGACACTTTTCAACAGCTATGAACCTCCAGCATTCCTGTTTTAAATACGTTTTTAATGCCCTTCTGCATTACAGCAACATACTAAAGAATTAACTTTGCTCCCATGTCATGCAATAGGCCTGTTAGAAATAAAGGCATTAAAAGTGTCAAG
>NW_010395810.1:19304-68155 GCF_000710305.1 Buceros rhinoceros silvestris | reverse complement strand
AGCCGATGGGGACGGGCGGGAGGATGCGCCTGAGCCGCGTCTGCTGCGTTTTCTACCAGCTGTGCGTGCTGTCAAGCGGGATCGCCGCAGGTAAGTGCGCGCCTTCGTGGGACGGGGCCGAGCCCGGCGGCTCGCAGTAGCCGGTACACGTCCATTGTTCGGCGCCTTAACAGCTGTGCCCGTCCCCTCTAACCGATGGGTGATCAGATAATGCGTGCCTTCGGGGCGAGGGTGCTTTGCAGTGCGCTGGTCGGTACGAGATGCTGCTTTTCATCTGCAGCCCCGTCGTGTCAGCAGAGCTCTTCCTAGCGTGTGTAGGGTGAATGTGTAAATAAACCCATCTTCTGCCTCAGGCTGGTGGGGATCGCGTGTACTCGTGTGTTTATAAACATTGTGCTGGTATGCTGGGAGTTGTGGTTAAATTGTGATACGGTGTGTGCAACACACAGACACCGCTGTGTTAGTGATAATAATTCAGTTTGATTATAATGATGGTACAGCATATGCATGCATCTGGCATTCGTAAGTGCACTCGCAAATGTGCAGCCATGGGGGGTGCATGTGTTGGGCTGCACTTTGGACATCGCAGTGCATCTTGCAAAACATGCTGAGAACAAAGCTGAAATGTAAATTTGTTTTAGCAGGTTTTTCCTGCCAAAATAACAGATTTTTTTTTAGCTGTATGAAAAATTTGCCACTGTATCTAAATAATGAAAGTGTTGTGCAGCTCTCCCTCCATGAAGGGGGGTGGTCATGAAGAAGAGCATCCCCAGCTACTGGTACAGACCTGAGCCCAGCTGAGCCTCACTTCCCTCTCACACCAGGACCGTGGTGTGTCCCAGACCCCTGAACAGGCACAGACATCTTACGTCTGGCCTGTCTGCCATGTGTAAGGACAGACCGAAAGGGCCAAATGGAGCCCACTGTACTTTGCGTGGCATTCTTGGGGGGCTGGGAGCCAGGAGCGTGTCGTTGGGGCATAGGGTAGGTTTCTGGCAGGTGCTGTGTGCTGGTGGGTGCTCCACTCATTTAAAGCATCTGCTGGCCTTCCCACAGGTCTCCATGCTTCAGAAGAAAGCGAGGAATGGGAGATCGTCTTCCCCGCACTGTGGAGCAGGGGCCAGCAGGAGCCGGCGGGTGGCAGTGGTGGTGGTGGAGAATGCAGTGCTGACCCCAGCTGTGGGAACCGGAGCAGCACCCTCAGCTCCCCCGTCACACCTAGCCCGGTGGCCGGCAGTTCCCGGGAGGTGCGTTCAGTCTCCTCCTTGGTAGAAGGGCAGGCGCAGGCCGTGGGGGAGGAGGCAGAGGAAGAGGACACTGAGGATGAGTATGAGTCTCAGGAGTTTTACCACTGGTCTCCCCTGCCCCAGGGGTCTGGTGCTGCCTCTCAGTTGCCACCACCACCGTCCTCCCCGCCACGACCTCCAGCAGAGGATGGAGATGAGGTGCTGCTGAGGATCCCAGCTTTTGCTCGGGAGCTCTACCTGCTGCTCAAGAGGGACAGCCGCTTCCTGGCTCCTGGGTTTGCCGTGGAGGAGCGGCTCGGGGGTGAGAGCAAAAGCCCACCTGGTGCTGCACAGCTGCAACCTGAGAGAGCTTGTTACTACAGTGGTGCTGTCCTCCGTTACCCGGGCTCCTTCGCCTCCTTCAGTACCTGTGGTGGATTGGTAAGATGAGTTTGCATACAGGGGTACCACCAAGGTCCCCGTCCAGCTTCATGTGCTGCTTTTCACTCTCATCGCTTTCCTGAGGTCTTCTTTCTTTCATATCCTCTTGGGTCCTACCTCTGTTCTTACCCTTTTTTAAAATAATTTTGCCATTCTTACTTCTGTTATCTGTTTTTTCTCAAATCCTGCTTCTGCCTTTATTCGGCCAGAGTTTTGATGGTCTTTGTCATGTTTCTAGATACGCTTTTGTCTCTTAGTCCTATATCTTTCTCTTTTGGATCTCCTTTTTATTCTTACACCATTCTTTCTTCAACATTTCTTATCTCCATCCCTAATTTTATCTTGGTCTTCAGTTTCTGCCTGTAATTAGTTATATCCATGCTCACTGTCCTTCCTTTTCCCTGCATCATCAGGAAGAGATGTCCGTCTGTAATCCATTTGTACTTCATTTCTGTCTTGTATTCTAAAGATATCTTTCTCTTCTGTTATCTTTCTCATCTTTGACATCTCAGTTTTCACACTGTTCCGTCTTTCCTACTTCTACTCGTATTTTACATCTGCTTTCTCAACTTCATTATTCCTTTTCTTTCATTCCTCTCCTCCCTTTGGCCTTATTCCTCTACCTCACAGCTTGCCATATGTGGTACATGTAGTTATTTGGATTTGGGTCTCCAAACCCTTCTTTCCTTTCAGGTCTTCTGTAGAAGTATTCAATAAGTATGTTCACAGCAGAGACTACAGTCAGACCTTTTGAATGGCTATTATTTCTGTGGTGTACCTTCCTGTTTAAAACAAATTTCACCTGCTGTAATTCCTGTTGGATCAGTTGTGGTTATTACTAGATAAAGACCAGAACTGGGCACACTGACAATAGCAGTGGTCATCGAGTGAGCTGCAATCCAAAGATGTTTGGGGGTGGATGAAAAAAGTAGAAAGCATCTGGGATGATGTAAAATGCTGGCAGGATTCAAAATGAAAACAATTATTACTAATATTATTCTCATTTTGGATCTTAATATAGCATCATAAATGCACATATCTTTATACAGCACTTTACAGAACATAGAATACAAACAGTAATGGTGCTAGAGAGAATTAATATCATCACGACTCTGGGTTTTTTGGGTGGCTAGATGTGGGGAAATTGGTAATCATTTTTGAAATCGTGTGGGTCATATGATAGATGTTTTCTTGAATTTCTTTCCGAATTTGAACTTCCAACTTCTTCCATTGTTGTTTAATGAAGATATCCCTGTCTGGTTTTTATTTGCATGGTCATGAAGTGAAACCAGGTAAAATGTGGAAATTTTGACTGGTTATTCATTTGCCTGTTTGGACTTACTCAAAAGTCAAAACCTAACTGAAAGTGGTGGAAATCCAACATATGTGGATTGACACCAAATAAAATATTTGCCCGCACTCCTGCAAAGTGAAACCGCCAAGTTTCACACAACTCTAAGTGGTTCGCATCTAATTATTGACATTTTGTCATATTTTCCAAAGCATGGTAACAGAATTAATTGTGGAGAAAAATATTGGAAGTCAACTGAAGGTGGTTTGAAAGCAATCAGGTAAAGGATTTGTATGTTCTGGAAAAGCATTTAACTTCTGTACTCCTTGTTCTTCGTAGAATTTTACTTTCTTCTGTATTGCGTATGAGTAAAATTAAGTTAGAGAAAATCTTTTGGGTTGACGCTTGTGATAATTATCTCTACCAAACTCTATGCAACGACTCGAGTAAAGTGATGTACATGAGTGCATATCTGTAATTCCTTTGATTTGTTTTATAAGTTGAAATGCACTGTTTAAATAGACCCCAGTTCCCTAGGAGCCCCACTAGAAATTTTTGTTTCAGTCAGATTTTTCATAAGATTTTTCCCAGCCTGCTGGCTGTCTAAGCAGGCATGTGCCCAGATCATCTTCCCCATTCAGAAAGATGCAGCTGAAATATAAACTATTCTACGTACCTCAAATAAAACTGGAAACTGTTGTCATTGTTGTTTACTGATGCTGTCGTGATCCATAGCTGTATGGTCTTGTTTGCAGTGGAATAGTTAAGCAGCTGTTCTTCCTGAGAGCGTTGCTGCATCAAGCACAAAGTTAAAAAAATTGCACAGTGCTATTATGTCAAAGTTGTCATAACAAATCTTATTTGTCATTCTTTTTTTGGTCATTGCTTGGGCTCTATTACATATGTAAGTGTCTCTGTTTCCAAGGGTCTTGAAAAAACATCATATGTACGTTGCATATTCCACCCTGTTTCTTCCAGGCCTTGCCCTGCAAAAAGAGCCAAGCAATGTTTCAAACTACATTTTCTCTGTTAAGCCGTAAAAACCACTTGAAACTTGAATCTATGAATATTTTATTGTAGTTACCTCAATTACAATTTCTTTTTTAATTTTAAATATGAAGAAGTTTCAGAGGAAATACAGTATGAAGGTATTAGATGCGTTCTCGTTTCAAAACTTTGCAGACTTTGGGTTGCATACACTTCCTTTTGGAAGGCCAAACAAGTGGGCTCTAAGTCTCTTAGTATGCAGCTTAGATTCCACTCAGCACTTTGCAGTGTGAAGTACAACGTCTCTGTCTAACAATGAAACTTCCACTGTTACCCTCTTTAGGTAGCAGCCTTTTAGTGAATGTCTTTATTTGCCAAGGAAGCTAACTGTAGTTTGACAGACAATAGTGATTTTGCCGCACAGGAGGAAGGGTGAAGAAGTGTAAAGGCCAGTAGAAAAGATTTGACCATCATGTGCAGGGGAGGGCCTTACATGGCAATACAGAAGTGTGGGTGATGCTGTAGAGCTAGTTTTGTGAAGAGATACCATATCTTCAGTAACATGAAAAAAAAGGCCTTGCGTGAAATTGTTGTACCATCCGAGTTAGGATGTTGGTTTCAACTTCTCAGGGAATGAAGAGAGCTGACATGACAGTGGCATTCATGAAATTGAAAAAATGTCTGTGTAGAAGAAGTCTTAATTGCTCCTTTTATAGGCAGAAAGAATATTGTTGCAGATGATAGTCACCGTATCCCCTTGAAGTGGGATTTAGATGTTTTTTGAGTGGTTCACTGTTTGCAGGTGGGTAAAGCGTGTAACGAACAGCACAACATAAAAGTGTCCCCATATTTCTTATTTGACAGTTCTTGAGAGCTTTGGTAGCTTTCAAGCTGCAGCTGGAAGCTGTTCATCAAAAGCCAGTATGGAGAGGTGGTAACAATGGCGTTCTCAGCATTCTGTCTTAATCATGTGGATAAACAAGTGACAAATGAGAGCTGTAGTCCCAGTATTTACTAATCAAATTCTGACTGCCAACACTGGTTTCATCTGGCAACCTACACTGAGGGAATGAAAAGAAGAAAACATAAGCCAGTGCATATTTTCTAAATACACACTAAATATGCACTTCAGACCAAAGACTGAAGGTATGTGTGGCCCATCTATAAACTCCATCACTGTGACCTTGGTGTAATCTCAGCTCATGTGGTCAGTGGTGACAGCCCTTTCCAACTCCTTGGTAGAACACTTGTGGATTCTTACATCCTTTTGTAGCTCAGTGGGATTTGCTCTGACTCCATTTTGGGACTCTGCACTGGTGCATTGGGAAGATTAGTAAGGCAAAGTTTCCAAGAATTCTCCATCTGTATGCTGACTGCCTACTTGTTCATTGTTAGCCAAATAGCAGGATGTTAGCAGTCCTGCTGATGCCAGTGAGACTGCTCTTCTACAGGTGATGAATTGTAGAACTGGTCCGTTAATTATTTAAGTGGTTGCTTCTACTGCTTGCTTGTATTTTGCCATAGTATTTGAAATAAGAAAAAAAGCATGTCAAGAATTGTTTAACAATTTTATTTGTAACTGGTGAAATATATAACTTACAATTGGTAGTTATTATAGAGCATGCTGTAGGAGAAGCTTACTGTGGACTTAAGAAATCTGGCTACTGGTTCTTTACCAACAACCTGCTCTACTGCCAGCATGGAAGGTGAAGTAGTCTCATTGCAAGGATAGCTATAACCCAGCAAATGCGTGCTTTGTCCTCCACTCCTTTCCTTTCAGAAGGAGAGACATTTGATGGTGTTTTTTGTCAGCACTGAATTGCTTAGCTGGTACTCTGTGGCTATGTTGTGACAGATAGGGTTTTTTCCCAATGTTTCTTCTTATTTTGAAATGAAGCAGTTTGCCATAAATAGAGAATGGCTAGGTGGAGAAAGGATTTTAATATCTTCTTATACCTAAAGCAGTGGAATATGTTTAGACTGCTAGGAAATGCAAACAGGCACAAATATATACACAGAGAATGGACAGGAGAACACAGCTGCATACAGCTATGCTGTTCATCACAGCACTTAGCAGGTTGTCTTAACATGTGGAGATCTGCCTAAACAGACAGCATTGCCAGCTGGGTTGATTTAATGGAGAGAAGCTTTGAAATTAATCTGTGTGGTTCTGTATTTTCACTGGACTTTAAGAATGTGAAATGGTCAATGGCATATTTATAGTTCCCTAAAGCCCTAGGGAGTCAGTGTCAAATCCTTTTTTGCAGTGAAAATTAACGTGCATTTTGTCAGTGACTTGAGTGGGAAGAAGTCTTACCACATCTCCAATCCAAGGAGGAGCTCCCTCTAGAGAAGTGTACGGTGGTTTTATAAGGCCTCACTGCCATGAACAAACAGGCATTTTAAAATCTGATCGGTAGTTTGTAGAGAAGTATTCACAGATTTACTCCAACTATTATATATGCATTTAAAGAGCACTGTCCAAATCAATGCTATCAGCTTCAGCAGAAGAATGGATGTCGGTAGTTCTGTGTCCTGCAGAGATATGCCACATGTCTTCGGACCACGACATTTTAATAAATAGTTTTGAGGGTAACGTCCTATTTTTCCAATAAAACTGGAATATAATAAAATAAAAAAATATAGAAATTTAGGTTGTGAAGAAACCTGATATGCCTTGTTTGGCTATTAGAATGCTCGTATGAATCCTTAGTGAGTTTTGAAAAAATCTTGAAGCACTTTTATAGAAAATGTGTGTTGGGTTTTTTTTCCTGACACAAACTATGTTTTGAAGATTAGTGCTACTAACTAATAGTAAGAGAATGACAAATGGTGGATTAAAAATATTTTAGATTTTTTAGGATATTCTAAGTTCACACGACCCTTAAATTCATGACACGTCACAGAGCTTCTACGAAAATGAAATTTTTTATTTTGCACCTATCCATTGAGGACAGTCTGACTTCACAGGTTGTCTCAGAACAAGCAGAATGAAATAGTAATAGAGCAACAGTAATAAAACAAAAAAAAGCATAATCTGAAAATTCTGCACACAGTCACTTTTTGAGATTTTGGGGGGGATTGTTTTGACATCTTTCCTCCTAGAGAAGTATTTTCACCACAGTGTTTCAACATTTTTGTATGGGAAAACTCTCAATGAATATAGTTCTTAGTTACACTTCCTACTGATTCCTGCAATAAGAGTAGTGTCTGACATGGCAAGTTCACTTGAATTTTCAGACAGCTTGGACAGTTTTGGAGAGCTGTACTGAACTTCCAGTTTGTAGTACAGCTTCTCTCATAGCAGCACAACGCTTAACCTGCTGCAGCTCCTTTGCTGATGGGGAATGCATAGGTTGTTTGCACTGGGTGCGGGTAGTGAGCCTGGCGTTTGCTGTGTAGTGCACACGCAAGGTAACTCCTTGCTTTTGTGAGCATCCCTGCTTTTGTGGAGCTCATGGAGCAGGTGATCAGGAGGAACTCAGGGGATTCATAAATTGCCACTGGAAGCTGTAGTGTTACAAGTTGTGAGCTCCTGGTGTAAGCCTGAGACCTTAGTAGACTTCTTTCTTTGATCACTCTGTAGAGCAACTAACCCATTACACATCTTGGACCATACAGTACCAATATACAAGCCTGAAATGGGTAAAGTACCAAGCCTCTTGTCAAAAACAGTATACAGGTCTCCCTACTTCATTGATGTTGCACTACTGAGTAAGTTCCCCAGCAGATAAATTGGAGACAATTACAGCTTCTTTTGTGCTGAGGCTAAGCATTGAAAGACAGAGATCACCAACAATCTTTCATAAGAGAGGAAGTATAAAAGAGTGTGTGCACTATTCATGGTCCATTTGATACACACAGGCTAAAGTTTGACATTGCAGAAGGAGGATTATAAAATTAAATAGGATTATCCTTAAAGGCTGCCAGGATGAAATGAAGTACACACTCCCTCCTTCTATACACCCAGCTTCTTGGGATCCTTACATCAAAGAGAGGACACAGTAAATTATGTGTTTAGATCTCCCCTTTTTAGAAACTACGGCTAACTCCAAACAGAAACTTGTGGGAAATCATATGTGGGTTTTTGGGAGGCTTTTTCAGTTACCTATTTATAATGCTAAACTATTTCTTAGCACACAGTCTGCCTACTATTGGATTGCGAGTTTGTTAAAGAAATTCAACTTTGCTGAGAGGGGCAGAAATAAATATGCGAATGAGGGCACTCTGTAAGTATCCCTTACTGAGAGGCTGCAGGTTCAGCAAGTTTTGCTTTGTTGACTTTAACTTATCTGTTATTTGTATTTTAAACATCTTTAAATGGACAATATAAAATTTGTCATCAGTAGAAATACGTGGGTGAGGTAGGGCATTGGTGGAAATGTCAACCCTGAACATAACGGGGCAGCTTTCCTCTGTTAGGAAAGTGGATTTCTTTGCAGAAAAAACAGAAGCACCCCTGGGAAAACAGTGTTGGACTAAAATTTCTGTGAAAGGTAGAAGAACCAAGGAAATGTGATGGTGCTCTTGGGTGAATACCCCTGCTTTCAATGTATAGTTGAATCTGAGCCAGGCTGTGCCTTCTGGGTTTTACATGGCAGTGGAATGTGGGAAGAGAGGAGGGCAGCCAGGCTTCTAGGAAGTCTGGCCTTCAACAGGACAAAACAAGTTGTTTACATGAGGTTATTTGTCATGCTTAGGCATAGACACATCTTCTCCGACACAGGCTAATCTGCTATTCTTGTTAATCTCTCTGCTGTATTAAAATACTTTCATTACAATCTCACCTTGAAGATCTATTGAAACACAATTGAAAACACAGTAGAGAAGCAAATGAAAATTAAGATCGAGAAAGTGGCTGTAACAAGCTGGAATAACCAACATTTATGTTTAAGCAAAGCACTATTAACAAACTTGGCTTTATCCTTCCTGAACAGCAAGTTAATTGTGAACAGAAATACTAAATGTGGTTGGTTTATTGTCGTGTTTTTGGTTTTTCGGGTTTTTTTTCTCTGTAAGGAAAAGTACTGGAGTTGGTATCCCTTTAAATGTTTGATTAGTGTAATTAAGAACCATAACTCAACAAAGATCTAAGGACTAAAGGACTAAAGCCTGTTTGGTTATGTTTTTCTTCTTGAACTCTGATTCTGCAGTCTGTTGCTATTTGTCTTTCTGGATGAAACATTACTTGGTTGGATTTTTGGTTTTCTGTATCCGAGAACTCTTCCTAATTGGTAAGAAGGAGAAGTCTTTTAAATGTAGGAACAATAGTGTTAATGTAAAGCTCAAAGGTTTAGAAAATCAGTTTTGGTTTAGGCCAAGACTACATTTGAACTGTAATGATCTTGGTTTCCTTTACTCTGTGGCATGGTATGTGAGATGGTGGGCCAAGATGCCTCAGACCATGTGGTAACGATTCCTTTCTCCTTCTAAGAGCTATCCTATAATCATGTAATCACTCCATCCTGAGACAGGTTTGATTTGTGACTCCAATCCTGCTTATAATAGCCTGCCGTTCTCCTAAACTGCTTATTTTCAGTACAAATACTTCCTTTGCAATGTATTTCCAAGCCATTATAAGAAATGAGAATTATGCCATGTCCTGTCTTGTTGAAAAAAATTGAGACTGTTGTGAATCACTGGAGATCTCTACCCATTGTAATTAATAAGTATGAAATTGTCAAAGTTATTTTGTGAGATACAGAAGAGACGTGGTAAATCAGAAAACTGCGTAAGTCCGTTAATGAGGACTTGCATTAAGTTTTGACCCCCTAGTAAAGTTTTGATTCCCTAATTTGAAGGTAACTGCGTTAAAAAGAAAAGACAGAGTACTGAGCCTCTCCCAGCTACAACTGTTAGTGAAATCAGCATTTTCTCTAAGTCTTGTATATCCAACTTTAATTTGTATCTTGTGGTATGTGCCAACTGTTTCTTCTATAAAAAATGAACCAGGATTTTTAAAAGAAACAACTGTTCTCCCTGAAATTTTATTTTAAAAGCTGATCTTTGTCTTTCTTTTTGAAAGATTACTTGGACCTGCAGGAATGGAGATTCTTTTTGGTAGTTAATGACAGATAGTGACAGGGGAAAAAATAGGTAGAAAAATTGGTACATCTGTGATTTCCGAGATACAATACCTTAAAAAAGGGGGAGCTGTGGAATAGGGAGGAAACAATAGAAGGGGTCAGGTGTGAGAGTCATTATGGGGTTGGTGGTAGGTGAGGGTATTCAAGCAAGATTCTGTGCAAACTGGTGGTCATGTAGAGCCTGCAAATGTAGCGTGCAAATGATGCACATCTTCCCTGGTAGAAGGGGATGAGTCAAAGGCGTGTCGATTTGGGGTAGAATGAGATGTTTGCGGAAGTTCTTCTGTAGAGTGTGTGTCTTTCCTTGTTTTAGTCGGGTCCCTCACTGATGGCTTTAGGGATGAGGGTTGGTTTGTTGCTCCTTGTTTAGCAGAAGCAGCAATGTAATGGAAATAGTGTGAACTATGCTGAGTATGTGCATGTATGTGTTATATTGCATATCCAGATGGTAGTTGGTCAAACTGCTATAAACCAATAGCCCAAAATATCTCTTTATTATATTTGAAATCAGATGTACATCTGTTGTGTGTTAGCAGTTCAGTTAACCTTTTGTTGTTAACTTGTCATTGCCTGGACAATCTGGACTTATTGGTTATTTCTATTGCTTGTAATAATGGCATAAATAAGCGAAGAAATATTATTTGGAAGGGAAAGAATGAGAAACATTTCTAGAGTTTATTATAGAACAGTGTATTTAGAATGATAAATCAATATCATACATTAGTCGCTAATAATACATGCATCTGCACATAAGTGAATAGATGTAAAAATTATTGGAAGCTTGTGCTGTGAATGTTTTTCTTGGGTCTACCAGTCCTTCAGTCAGAATTATTTTCTGAATGAGTTTTGCATCCAAAAATGTAGAAAAGTGCCCAAAACTAACTTGTGATTGGGTTTCTGTGTGATTATCCTCCAACAACTGCATATGTTTGTTTTATGATCTCAGCTGTGCTACCTTAGGTTCTCATTAGATGTCAGAAGTTTGAGTGGGTCAAGTCAGGTCAAGCTAATTTAGATAGCAGTATGTTAAGGAAAATACAGATATTTCTGCACATAACGTTAATTCAGCTGGGGACAACTTTCTATGATGCAATACAGGGTAAATGTCTTGTAATGTTCCTCTGGGCTTAAGGGGATGCTGGCTGGGATAAATGCCCAAGGAATGGCTAGAGCCATTACAGTGCTGCCATCTTTTATATAAAATGTTAAACTGTGCTTCAGATGGTCTTAAATGCCTCGGTGTTCTTTTTGTCAGTGAGAACACTGGTTAGCCTGGTGATTGGATTGTAACGTTGAAAACTCAGGTGATGAAGGCTTCTATAAAGCCTTCATCCAGTGCTTTCCTGTATGAAGTGCTTTGCTTGTCTTCTGAAGATGGGAGACAGAAAAAAAAAAGGGGACATGATAAGGAGCAAAAAACAAAAAAAAATCTGAATGCCTGTTATACTGGGGTACAGCAACGTGTAAAGGGTGAGTTCTTACCCTTGGTGGGTGCAGGGAATGTAAAGCTGGGTTTGTACACACATTCTCAGGACTCAAATATTGAACTTAATTTGCTTAATTTGCTTTTAAGAATACTCCCTAAGAGTAAAGCTGTCTGGAGCTATGTTTCTGTCTTAAGAGCTGCATGATTCTAAGGCAATTTTTTAAATCGTCTGAGAATTTACAAGCTTGTTACAAGTTAGAAGATGGGAAGTTGCTTCGGTGATTTTAGGCCTGGGTATGCAACCTCTTTTGTCCCTCTATGACACAAATGGGCCTTACCTAAATATTAAATAACGTTTGAGGGGAGTGAGGGAGTTAAAAGTAGGAGAGGGTTTACAGACTAAAATGGATGCATTAAAAATATGTTGGTTTTCCTGTTTCTGGCTGATAACCCAGGCATATTTCCCTTTTTCTGTCTGATCACCTGTGTCTTCTGTAGTAACCTTTCTACGGAAGGATAATAACCAAGATTTCTTCTATGTCCCTTCAGGATTTTTTTTGCTTCTAATACTAAATTATTTGCATTGGAAATAATGGAAGGAAATAATTCCCTCTGGTCTTATTTCATTTTGGATGATAAATCTTTTGTTTGTTTCATATAAACAAATTTGCCTAAAAGTGACCAATCAAACTAATGATACTTGCTTTAAGATGCTAATATCAAAAACTTCATTCTGTTCACCATTTGTATTCTTTCACACATAAAATCAAGCTTTAAAGCTTTTTATTAAAAAAAAAAAAAAAGGAAAAAAGCCTTTTGCCAAGATCTGTTTTTTTCCCTTTTAGTTAAAATTATAGTTCTTGAAAAATAATTAGATACTGTGCCTTCTTTCATGAGGGTAGCAGAACTTTAGTTTGTATTTGCAACAAAATGTAAATTAGTATTTTTTTCCCAAAAGGGGGAAGGAGAATCTAGGCTTAGAAGTTAAAAGCAAAAAACTATGCTTAGTTTGGAAAAAAACTTAAATATGAATACCAGTTAGGAGTGGAGCTGTAGAAGATTATGAGTTATATGTGTTTTTAACTTTTTTAAGCAATGTGAGTCAATTTTGAGGCTATTACTTCTTTCTCTTAAAAGCCATCAGTTCTGGATTTGTGTAGTTTTAGATAGAGATATAAAAAGCCTAAGCATTAGTTTATTTTATAGATGCACTAACTTGATTGAATTATAGTTCTATGCCCATAAACATAATTTATTTTCCTTTCTTGAATTACTGTTTTCCACAGTTACTAGTTTTGGCAAATTGTAGATTTGAACGAAACTGAGTTTCGTGGAGTGTTGCCTTGAGTTAAATAGTCTTTGAATGCAGTTCAGCCTCTCTTTCGGAAGAAAAGCAAAATAATGGAGTCGTGGATAGATATTTCAATACGGATTAGCAGAGATTAAATTTCTCTATGGGCAATCATGGGCGGGTTTTGAAACTGTGCCACATCCCTCTGTGGCTACAATGAAAGCACATGGGTTTGAACAATGGTAGCTCATTGGTATGCACTGCTTGAGTGTTTTACATGGATGAATCAATTTAAACTTGGATGCCTTGTATTGGACTTTTTGGAACTGGTCTATGTGTTTTATCTAATGTAGGTTACATACATGGTTGCTGATGCTTTTCATTTAAATCTGTATGAAAATTGGTGTAGAATGATTTCTGTTCATCCTTTGTATACTGTTACATTTTTGCCTGCTTAGAATACCATTTCAGATTCTGATGGGATTCAGTCTGGGTTTGTGTTAAAGAAATGGGGTTAATGCAGTTTCGTTAGCTAAAGGTACAGCAGTTTGATTCATACTCCAAAAGAGTGGTTTTTAGTCTTACCACAAGAAGTGCTGAAGTTATTCATATTACACCAAAATGCTCTAAAGAAACACATCTTTACAAGCAGAGTCTTTAATTGCAAGGATTTTTTTTTCTGTGTGATGTTTCTGTAGGTTTTGCTTTTTCTAGGACTATTTGTGTTTAGTATTCAAAGGGACTTTCTTATACTATATTAATGAGTACTGAAATGTTGTTGTGTAATAAATGATCTGGAATATCACTAAACCAGTTCATTGTAAAGAATTTTTAACTTAGGTTTTGTGGGATAATGTTTTTAAAATCCTGGCTTACTTTAAAGAAGCTCTTGTATTTATTCTGCAAAAGAGATATGGTTAGCGTGGTGAATTTCTTTCTTTTTTCAATAGTAAATCAGCATTGCTGTTCCATATAATATAGTGTATACTTGATGGGCAGTTGTTAACATCATGCATCCCTCAAGTTATGCCAATGTGAAAGACATAGCTTACAGGTTAGGTAGCTGTTTTAAAAATGATTTTTCAGACAGTTCTGTTTCGAATTGAGCAAGTAAGCGGCTGTACCATGCTTGTTCAAGTGTAATTGTATGTTGGTTTTCAGTCTGATTGTAGTTTATTTTATTGATCTATATTAGTCATCTGTGGTTGGTTTTGCGTGTTTCTCCAGCATACTTTTTGAAGCAAAATAAAGTAAGGCTTTCCAGAACATTTCAGGCAACGTAGCAGCATCTTCACTCATTAATCAGTTGGTGCATGCACCGACAATGGAGTTGAGGTCATACAACTACTTAAAACCTCTGTTTGATCTATGCTTGTGTGGGGAGCAAAATTAAGATCTTTGTCCATAGGACTCCAGCATTTGATATCTTTGAAATTTTTCCTTTGGTTTGGCAGCCTTGATAGTTGGTTAATGCTTCCTTTTGTAATAGCAGTTACTTCCTTCAGTTCATCTGGAAAGCGTGCTTGAATCACGGTCATCTCTGACCCTGTGTTTTTTCTGAAGCAAACTCAAGTCATGACCCTTATAAGTTGCTGTACTCTTACTTTCAGCTTCTTGAAACACAGGCCTACATGAAAATGAGAACTCATAAAAATAAAACTTAGTTCTCTAGCCCACATAAGAATAGATCAAAATGTGAAGCCTGAAGTCCAAAATGCTGGGACATCACTGAAAGAACTTCTTTAAAAGAAAAAAAGGTTCTGGTTGTAGTTGACCATTTAGAGCTGTGATACAGAAAGTTTATGTGTTCTCTTAGTAGAATAATAAATTCCATTGTAAGGAAATTGATTTCTGATTAATAGGATTTTATTCATGCAAGTGAAGAACAATAAATTACATGGCCTATTTTTACCTATTGCACAGATGTTGCCTTCTAGTTTCCTTCTCCGTACTAGCTCTGGCCCCATTTATTAATTATTATTTTAAAAATAAAATAGTGTTTTAGCATAGATACAACAAAGATATAGGCAATGAAATTTTCTACATGCTGAAAAATCAGAATCTTGATTATATAGGATTATCACATCATGTTGATCTAAACTGATACGAAATCAGATCTGGATCTGCTTAGGGTTTGGTTTAGACAGAAAGGGTGGTATCTATAGTGCAGATCACTAGGTTTCAAAATTATCTTTGTGTGACACTGTGTCTTACATTATTGAGCATATATTGACCAGAGCAGGTTGAGAGTTTTGAGTGTTGAGAGACTGAGGATGTTTTGAATGTGTCTTTAACCCAATGTGTCTTGAAAATAGGTTGTAAATTGATTGTCACATATGTAACGTAAATTCTGACTTCCCATTTCTACAATGGCTCGCAGCACTTTGATCAGAAACAGTAATTTGATTTTAAAATTTTGTAAATGAAAATCATCTGTGGTAGGGGTAATAGGCCTTCTGTAATTCATAAATTTCTAGACTGCTGCATAAGGAAAAAAAGTAAGAACATTCCTGTGGTAAGTCTGCATTTCTTAGTTTCTAGTTTCTAAGTATAAATCTTTAGGTGTTAATAATTTTGAATTTATGATTTAAAGATAAACGGTGGAATACTTTAATTGAGTGAATATGAAACTGTGTATGTGCAAGAAAATAGAATTTCATGTATTGCAAACTCAACGTCCAGATCATCTCTATATTGTATCATCTTTCTCCCCTCTCCTTTTTCCCCCCTTTGTTTAAAGGATGTACAGCCTACACATTTAATTGATTAATAGATAGATATATGTAGCTGTGGAGAATGTGTATTTGGAATCTGGGCAGCTGCAATTTAGTAAAATAGTATGTTTATTTACAGAGTAATTTTAGCTGTGTAGCATGATAACAGGGAAATACAGGCATTTAGAGTAGTTACACTTTTGTCAAACATTATTTGGGTATGTACATTTGCAAGCAACTGCAATTGTTTGTTTTATAGATGTTGCATAAATATCTTGGCCACATTTATATTGCAAGTCAGTGACAGAACAAAGCTAGAGTTCAAAACTTAAAGACAGAGAAAAATAAATAATAGAATTGGACTAGAATTTAGAGATCAGGACAGTATCAGCTTAGTATAACATCACAGTCAAGTACATGTCTCCTCCTTCAGAAGGGATGATTTTGTAGGCAGTGTCATAGATCATCTGTTATTACCAGAAAAAACCAAGTCTGAGCAGAACAGAGTTGTAGGGATTATTCAGCCTAAACTGAAGAAGTACTGAATGAGCTGTTACAGCACCATTGATTTTTTTTTTAATACCTTGTTCAGAGATATTTCAGTACATTTCTTTCTGAATGTGTGTTACTGTGGCAACTAGCTGTGATACGGGGCACTCGACCCACTGCCGTCGAGGTCCATTTACGCACTTTTCTAATATAGAAGATGCAAAATGGCACTTTATTATGTAATGAACAGAGTTATATAGTGTCCCGCTAAGCCTCGCCCATCGTGGGTGGTTACTGCATTCCTGTAACGTAAGCACGTAATCTTCCAACTGCCCACACTGCCACCCTGTGTTCTGCAACATGTTACATTTCAGCAAGATTAATTTACGCTTTTTCTCCTTATTTCCATACGTCCCTTTGTTGGATTCCATGCTCCATCTCCTGCCCGCAAGGACCATGAAGTCCATTTTAGCAGGTCTGCTCATCATCCATCCATCCATCCAACTGTCCATCCATCCACCCACCCAATGGGAAGTCTGTATCAGAGTAGGGGGTGAATCTGTCCCAGGGGCTGGTCTGGAACATTCGTTGTTCCCTAATTTCATGAGATTCCTGCTCATAACTATTGATAAATAGATACTTATACTATTTTTTAAAATATCTAGGTTGGATGGCACTAAAATGAGGTTGCATCAATGTTTGGTATCTCTAGGTGACACGCATTTCCATTGTTCAGTGGCTTCAGTAAAGGTGCTGGGGCTCTTGTTGGCTATCCCTGTTCTTTATGTTTTTATCTGGCTCATAGATAACATTCTTTCCCTGGTCATAACTCTGCAACCCCCAAAATTTTAAATTATCTGAGGTTTACTGGTATCTATAGTGCAAATCACTAGGTTTCAGAATTATCTTTGTGTGACACATTGGAAATAAGTTATCTGCGCTTAGAGACAGTTGATTTGGTTGCTATCTATTTTTTAGAAAAATGGACAATACAACAGGAATGGTATGTTTAGCTTTAGGAGTTTGTCATTTACATTTGTCACATTTTTGTTTGAAGTGATTGAAAACAGCACTTTGAGTTGTCTCATAGTAGTTTGCAATTAACTATTATTAAAGATACTTCAATTACTTCAAACTGGAAAGATTAGACTTCTCTCTATGGAGAGAAGAACAACATACACACATCTGTAGTTCCTGGGACAGTGTGTTTAGGATAGTGAAGTGTTTATAAAGCTTTGTGTAGTTCCAGCAAGAGTAATCTTAAGAACTGTAGGGTTTTGCTCAATACTGGAGTCCTATTTACCTCCTTTTAACGTTTAATATTTTGAAATTTGTGTTATGGTGCACTAGTGATTTTGAAACTTTTAATGTGTGTTTAAATTACGCTGTGCCTTCTCAGTGCAAGACTTGAAAGGGTTTGGGGTGAGTTCTACATTTTAAAGCGTTGAGCCTCTTCCAGTGTTTTGACACAAGTAATTCAACTAAAGCAAACTGCAGTTAAACTATACTTATAGGTAGCTGCTGCCAAAAAAAGAGTGTACAGTGGAGTCCATCTACAATGTGCTGTTGAAGCAATAAATCTGTGAAAAGAATAACATGTTTAATTTTAGTAAATTTCTTCTTAAAGTTGTTTTTTTTTTTAAAAAGGATTCTCGGTGCAAGTTCATACATGATGGTGTAATGAACCTGCTGGTACCTTATTTAGTTGAATTTTTACTACTGCTTCTAGCTAATAATATGTCGTATGCTTTACAATACAGGAAAAGTAAGTGGCATCAAAGACTACCAGACATAACTTCTTAAGTCTAGGAAATTGTGATGGAAAAACGTATTTTTATGAAAACAGAATGTGAAATTTAGTGATAACCTTTAAATAACAAACTGGAAAGAATAAATGGTAGGGTTTCTGTTATCCCAAATGATCCCATTATGCGTTTGACTGTTCTGTGCTTTCCCAGTTCTTAAAGATTTCATTCTTCATGTAAGCTGGCTGCCTTTCAATGGAAGAAGTACCTTTGGTGTAACTTGGTGAACTCCCAACCTTTGGTGTAAGTTGGTGAAGTCCCAGTCTCACAAATTTAACTGGCAGAGTGAAAGGCAGTGTTCCAGCAAATACTGCCAGCTTTTCAGTGTGGCTTTGTTTGTATTAATGTGGAGAGAAAGCAGTATTTTAGATAATAAAGAGCATGTTCTTTTTAATTTGGTGTTTTTGAAGGAAAAAACCCTGTTTTGCTGGAAAACCCTTGGCCGTTTCTAGTCATGAAGAACCTAGCTTGGATGCTTTGTATGAACAGGAGGTAAGATCAGAAGCAACACCTGGGGAGCTGGTTTTGATTTAGTGGTAATTTCTAGAAGCTTGGAGGCACAGGAAAATTAAACACACCAAAGGATGGTGTAAGTGGCTTCTTGTGTGATTTAACTGCTTCTATACTGCATTTATAGGTTTGCTTTACAGAGGATGACTTAGCTGGCAGCGACAGAAGGAGAAAAAAACTGTATTTGCTGATCACAGGATGATTATGAATCATAAGGTGTGATGTGGGTGTGCAAGATGCGTCTACCTGATGAAGGGCATTTAGTAGAGATACAGGAATGTTATTCTAATTTCATAGAGTTGCAGTGGAATGATGGCTGAAATATGGCTTGCAGTTCTGCAATGAAATATGGCTTGCTGATACTCATAGAGAGGAATTCACTTGTGGCTACAAGAATGGTTATGGTGATAAAGACTATTTCATCAAGCAGCAGTCGAAGACTGGTATGTTTATCATCAGACAGCAGAAACCGCAATACAATGGAATTACCAGGATCAGATGCATCTCACATAATGGCCATGAGTAAATTAAGATTAGAAAATTGGGAAGGCTTCCAACTTTTAGAAGAGAAAAATCTGAAAAAAAATTCAAACAGTAACAGGCTAAGTTCTATTGAAACAACATTAATTCATGATAATGGCAAGGAAATATATTAAAAAATATAGGCTGATAAAGAATGTATGTTAGAAGGGTAAGTGGAGGGTAAGAAAGCCTCTATTTTGTGAAGTCTTGAATGCATAGGGGGCTGAACTGAACACACACATGTGTAACACATCTAAAATATAAAGGCAGTTTGCATTCTTAGTTCTAGACTGTTTCTTATCCTTTATTTATTTTTCAATACTACAGGACTTAATCATTAAGAATTAATGAGAATTAATTCTTAGTGAGAATTAAGGTAGTACGATGAGAATAATGAAATAACGCATGCTGCACATGACATAAAGAAAAAATTGGATTTAGTTTAGGAAGTTGAGTTTAGTTGAGTCTGGTTTTAATTGTAAGTGAGCAAACTTACAATTTCACGAGTGATATGTAATTTGCTTTCTTTCATTTCCTAGCTAGAGTAAAAAGATGAAATGGCTATTTCTGGCTTTGAGATGTAAAAAAACCTCAAAATCCACTGTGCTAGGTAAGTCACTAGAAGAGCCAGCCAATGCTTTTTGTTCAGAAAAATATGAATGACCTGTGTTAATACCAAATGCTCCAGTCAGCCCCAGAGAAGGTCTAGGTGATTCACGTGATGTCAAGTGCTGTTTTCATGTGGTTTTTGGGGTTTCTTTTTTCCCTTTCACAGAATATTGGGTATTGGGGTGTTGGGGTGTATTTTCCTTTGCCACAGGTGCTTCTTAAGGTTAGGGTTTTTTTGATTCTTTAAGCTGCAACTTAATCAGCCAGAACCTGGCCAGGATTTTAGTAGTGGGAGGGAGAAGAAACTGACTTTGAACACATAATTTCAGCATTGGACAATTGGTTTATCAGTTCTACTGAATTCTGCTGGAGATCAAAGGACAAGTGTTCAGTAACTGAAAATGCACTGATTTTCTGGAAACAGTGGCACAAGTGGACTCCATGAGTGATGTGACAGTATTGTTGCAAGAGACTGTAGCCAGTCGATATTTCTAAAGAACAGAAAGTAGTTGGCATGTAAATAGGTGGCCACTTGAACCTGGTGACCAGCTTGTTACATTGCACCAAAAGCTGTGGCATTTGGATGGTCTTGTGCCAGGTTCATGAGTTTCACTACTGATGGCAGTGACTGAACATCTGATTTTAAAACACCACCACGAGTTTAGGAAGCACATTTTTTGCTTTTGTGTAAAAGAGGCACTTAGAAGAGATTAGAGATTAGAATTGATAAATTTTATGTATTTTATCTGCAGTTTCATTTTGTGCGTAGTGAGTTGCTGTTGCTAGTGAGTGCTGCTGAGTGATAACGTAATTATTTTCCTGCATTTATGTGGATTTTTCAGAGTGAGGAGTGTGTTTTTCCGTATGTGTATAGTCATTGTAAAACACTGTAAAATAGCAAGAGAAGCAAGGGTAATAACTGCTTCAGCATTTTAATGTTATTCTTCAAAAAAGACAGTTTTAAACAATATCTCCTGAAGATGGTGATAGTGAAAGATGGATATACTGTGCTGGAAACGAGGGAACTTGTACGTGCTCTGAAATTTCTGTTAGTGTTTAGCAAAAAAAGGGGTTTGTACCCTTGTGCTCATCCTTCTGAGTTGTGTACCAATTCCTAACACACCCTTTTATGTAATACCATGATTTAAAAGAATCTTAACCATACATCATGTAGACTAAAGCTCGTTTGGTATAAAGTCCATGAAATATAAATACGATATCATCAGTACACATTTATTATGACCATCACGTATTGCATCATGGGGAATTTTCATCTTTGGCATGGATTGTTTTGGATTTAGAAAACAGACAGAAGGCAAAAGAGATGAAAACTTTTATGATAAACCCAGATACAACAGAACCTGTGATAAAAGCAACAATGCTGAAACAAAAACTAGACATGAAACAAGGATAAGGACATAATAAAGTTGTAGTGATACACGTGGGTTTTTTCCCATAGAACCTTGTTGATATATGTGCCTTTACATGTTTTGCCTTTCTTTCTTTAAATGTGGAATTAATTGAAATAGTTTAAAGCTTAGTATTATTAGTGAGAAGTTTACCTGTAAGCATTGAAAACCTTTTCTGAAATGTTTGCAAAATCACAATTCGAACTATCTAGAGAATGTCTGATAATATTACAGGTATTTTAGTTTATATCCTCCAGACTAAAATGTATGTTGAATATCTTTTTTCTTATAATGGCAGTTGAAGCGTTAGGGAATTTTCTTGCATGGAGGCAAGTTGCCAACAAGTACCTCAGTGCTTTACATAAAGAAATTCTGCTTCATATTACCTGCAAGAAATATGGGCAGTCCAACCAACCATAAGGAGAGAGGTACACTTTGGCAGTGGAGGCGGGGAAGAAGAACTATTGCTGCTAAGATTGTAGTAGGTTTTAGGGGTGGAGACTTCATTTTCAGTAGGTTTGACTGTGGTGCATGTTGATAAAAAAGGTGTTTGTGGAGTGGAATGGAAGAACTGAGATGTGTGAAGGGACTTCAGATTGCAAGATACAGATTGTGCTCAGTTTAACCGGGAAATTCCAGCTGTATCAAAGTAGCCTTTCCTGAGGTCCTAGTGAATGTCTGCAGACTTGAATAAAAGTTCATAGGTATTTCACAATTCTATCAGTGTCACAGCTGTGAACATATATCATGTTCCCTTAATTGCCTTGTCTCCAAGGAGTGTTGAATTTGTCACAGCTCTCAAGTGATATTAAGTAGACTGTCAACCTTTTATGGGTTGTGAGATTACTAGTAAATATTTGACAACATTGAATCATTTCCAAAGCTACGAGTTTGGCTTCTTTGAGTTCTGGTCTGCTGAAGGACAGCACTGGACATAACCAATGTTTGTAAGCACTTGCAGGACAGGGACCACAAGAACAGTGTTTATATTTTACTCATTATAAAGTGGAATAAATAGGATACTTTTTTAAATAAATGTCAAAAGAAGTGGAGTTTATAAGCCGCAGGAAGTTAAATAACCCCTCCATCCACCCTTCAATACATTAGGATCTTAATAGATCCTTTTCCATATTTTTCTTACCATAATTTTTGTTAATGGTCTTGATATTTTTTTTGAGATCTCATTCTCCATGGATAGAAAAAGAATTCCGACTAGTTTTGCTTTTGTATCTTGTTGCCTCAATATTATCCTATTTTATCCATGGTGCAGGTGATCAGCCAGCGTGGCAAAACAGGGTGAGGGCAACTTTTGTAGATGGAAAATTTTCCATCTTCTCAAATCTCAAGAAGGGAAGATTCTGAAAAAAGAATGCAATATACGTATTTTTGTTGAAAGATTTCCCTGTAAAAAAATCTTAGAAGAAATTAAAATATTTCAAATGTGGTATCCAAACACTAAAGGCACAACTATTAAAATCTTTTTTAGGTACTTACATTCAGTAAAGAGCTAATATCTGAAAAAACTGGTACCATCTTGTGATAGATGTCAAAATTGTCTTACAAAGTAATTTATTGCACTCACAGGCTTATTAAAATATTTTTATTATGGAAGTAGTCAATGGTTACTCGTGATCACTTCTTAAGAAGACTCTGGTTTGTTTAGATATCATCCTACACTGGGATTTAAATCATAACAAATATTAGAATATGGGCAATTTAAGCAGCACTTGTACCAAATACAGCAGTAATTTCTAATAATGTGTTTATAGAGAGAGACTGATCTAAAAAAGGAAATATTTTATTTCTGGCTAGGAAACATGAGATTTGGAATCTGGAGGAAATGCCAGACATCTTAGGGTTTGGCTGGTAGTGAATTAATCGTCAAATGGAAGTTTGAGGGATACCAACCGCAGACCTTTTGGGTGGACCTGATGTCTATAGTTTCTTTATCCATTGATCTCCTCTATTTCCTTTTCAACAAATCAGATTCCTTTGGATGTGTGTCCTTTCTGTGATCAGCTTACACTCCACTCTTCACTGTCGGCTTGAGAGAATCTTGCTCTGTTGAGTAATAGCACCTGTGAATAATAGCACTTGTTGAAATGTGTCAGAATATGCAAACCCATCTCAATTTTACATGCTTCACTATTCTACTTCATTCATATCTAACAGAAGAGAAGAAATCCTTTTGCATGTGCAACATCAGCCTGTTTTGGTAGAAGTAGTCAACATCTTAAACATCACAGAGCACCAGCTGATAGAGAATGATTTTCCTAAATATTTACGGTAGTATCTTAAACCAGACTGGAAGCAGAAGAGTTTGGAAGAGTTTAAAAGGCATGGAAAAACTGTTTCTACAGGTCTTGATGAAAAAGCTATTTCTATAGCTCTTAAATTTGGGGGCCAGTACCTTAATGCATACTTTTAACTCAGAAGTCTCTGTGTAACAATCAGAATGTTTTTCCTCGATCAGGGTTATAAAGTACGGTGTTGTGCACATATGTGTACTTCTTTAGGGCGCAGTCCTACCATTAAAAAAAATATCCCAGAAAGGATTGGATTGAATGCTCTGTCAGCAGCTGAAAGCCAGTCAATGGAGATAATACTGACTCTCTCCCTGCCGTGACTTCTCCTAAATCTGTGCAGCGGAGTGGAGTGTGCAGGTATTTAGAGAAAACCTCTAGAAGTATGATGTGTATGCTGTGCAAAGCCCGGAAATGCGGTAATTGAAGACAGAAGTTGCTGGTGCTTATGAATTGTTTCTTCAGGCTTCAGCAATGAAGGTTCTTAAAGATGATAAGCTGTAGTGTGTTCGAATAACAGGAACATGTGAAGTTCTTATTCTGTTATTTACATAGTTTAAAAAGATGATTGAGCTTACTTTATTATATGCATTAGTATGAGCTGGAGACTTTTTTGTTGTGTTTCAGCTGAAGTCAGATCCTGAGAACATGCTTAAAATCGTGATACTAAATTTAATCTGGACTTTTTAAAAACCTTCTTCAGAGTGGGTTACCAATATACAAATTAAAGATTTTGCCTCTTTAGTCAAGAATAAATCTTCACTTCTGGGACATTTTACAAATAGAACAGAGTCTAAGATTACCAGAATGTGTTTAAAAAACTAGTAAGTATAGAACTAGTAAATAAAAACTGTCTTTTGCACTGTGCAATGGAGAAAACCTCTCATTTTTATACTGCAGATGACGTTAATGTTTTGGTGCTGATGGTTGTAATGCGCTTATTCAGCTATTAAGTACGTTTTCTTCATCTGATAGGGATGCATTTTTTCCTATGACAGTATTGCTGCTTGCCTTGGGCAGTATGGTGGGAGGATGAAGATGTCTTGTGTATCCAATTCACAAGACAGCGGAGAATAGACTGTAGGAAAAAAATTTACTGGGGTCATAACATGGAAGCTCTATGTCCATTTATTAGTGAAATCTAGTTTAAGATGCCAACAGGATGTTGAATGGACGAACAGACAAAAGTGAGAAAACAGAAAAGGTGTAACATGGTGGGAGTTTACTTCAGGTAAGAATTAGGAAATTTTCAGTCCACCACCCCTTTAGGGGAACAAACCAGTATTAGGTACAGCTGTGTCCGTGTGAGCATGCAGCTGGTGGTAAGAACCTGCAAGATGGGGACAGGTATGTAACTCCGTGCAGGTGGATTCTGTGGGATGACACCAGAACTACCCTGTGCTGGCCATAGCTGGTTTCTGTGGGCTCCAGTGGAACTGCCATAGGGCACAGCTGAGCCTCCCAGCCAAGATGGCAGTGCCTCTGGGAAAAGGAAAGGTTAAAGTGCTGTCCATCAATGTGTGAAGTGAGGAAAAAGAGTGAGAGAAACATCCCTGCAGACACCTCTGGTAGAGGTGGAGGAGAAGGAGGTGGTGCTTGAGATGCTGGAGCAGATGTCATTGGAGCATTGCAGGGCAGAGCAGGTGGGCATGCCCTGAAGGACTCTGCAGGCAGTGGAGAGCCTACGCTGGAGCTTGCTTGTCCTGAAGGACTGCAGCCTGTGGAGAGGGAGGAAGGATAAAGTGTGAAGGATGATGGAGCAACAGAGGAATGTTATGTGCTGCCCATACCCACAGTTACCCACCACTTGGGGTACAGAGGAAAGGTGGTATTTTCATTTGTCTTTGTTTCTCACTATCCAAATCTGTTTTAACTGGCAATAAATCAAATTAATTTTCGGCAAGTCAAGTTTTATTTGCCCATGTAACAACTAAATGATTTCCCTGTCTGTACCCATGAGCTTTTTTGCTTTTTTTTTTTTTAAATCTCATTTTCTCCCCCTGTCCTGTTGGGGTGGGGGGTAGGCTAGTGACTGGGTGGGTGTGTAAGGCAGCTGGCCAAGGTCAAGCCACCGCAGTGGTGAATTGTTCAGTGAATGAAGTATTTTGGTTTGACATGTCAAGCCACAGGATTAGAAACTGTTACTACCTAAGTGACTACTGATAAATTGTAGACCACCGAGGCTCATCCTTTGGAGCTGGCAAACTACTTTGTTTAAAAAAGTAAAAAGGCTTTGTTGTTCTGATGAAAACAACACAATGTATTGACAAAATGCTATTTCAGAGGTGTCTTGTAGCATGTAAAGTCTCCTTTTTGATGCAGTGTTATCTGTGTCCCATCTCTTCTCCGGGATATTAAAATGGGAATGGCTTAATATCTGACTGTAGTACATACTTTTGGATATTCTCTCTGCCTGGGTTTTTTCAGTGGTAATGATAGCAAGGATGTTTTCATCTGTTCTTATTTCTCATTTCTCATTTTTAGAAAAGCATGTTCATTTTTCTTACATTCCTCTGCTACCTTATTTGCATAAATTCTGCAAGAAGCAATATTATGTTCAGAAACTGCATTGTTTCAACTTTGCGTGATAAATTGCCACTCTGAATTGGTATGCAAGGAAGAGTATTTAAGTGTTGCAAAGAAATCTTTGCCAATCTTGATGCTTCCTGGCTTGTACACAGTATTTGTTACTGTTTGCATAGGTGGTCTTCCCAAATTTACTTCACTTTTATGTTTGTATAGCTTCTTACAGTAATATAACTTCATTAGAAACAGTAGACTTCAGGTTTTCACAGGATACACAACAGAATGGCCAATCTTCATATATGCTCCAAATAGGAAAAAAGAAATTGCTGTCCATTTAGGAAAGAAATGCTGAGCAGGAAAGATCAGCATGAGTATTCCAACACAGATGTTAGGAATAAGTTGGCATAGCAGTTATGATATCTTTTGACAAATGCAATTGCCCAGAATATTAAAATATTTTTCATACTTCCTTTCTCATCTGTGATATTTCCAGCTGGATGTAGGAAAAAACTTAGCTTTTGTATTTCAGAAGAATTCTAATGTGCCTACTTTTTGTAATTATTGGAGTATTTCAGATGTGAACTATTTTTATTTCAGTTAAGACAAAAAATTACCTTTTATTCAGGACTAGTGTTTCCACATGGCTTTTTTGTATTTGCTTCTTTTTAAGAAAGTGAAAAATCTTCATACAATGTGAATGTATGTTTTGGAAAGCTTTCATTTATGGGGGCAAGTGTGCACTTTAAAATACATGTGGTGGATATGAGTCCATTTCACAGTGTCCATACTTAGACGCATGTAATGCTTTCCATGCTCACTTGATGAAGTCTGCTCTGTACTTAAGGTCTCACTCCAGTGCGTAAAGTAAACAAAATGTAGAGCAAGTACCCAGTATCCCACCTCACTTAGGCCTGAGGAATTTTTTGCCAAATGAGGTTGTCCTGGGCTTGAACTCTGCTGAGATGTGTATGTGCTACATTGAAGTTTTGTTTTATTTCAGGTAAGAAACTTTAAAATGCAGGGTTGTATAAATGCAAGGGGAAAATGGCATGTTATGTTACCTTGGCATGAGGTAAGTCTGCCATCCTGGTAGCCTCAATGGCAACTGTGAGCCATGGCAATTTTTCAGATAAAACTGTTGGGGGAAGGATCAGTTCCTCAGAACTCACTTACAATTCTACCCCAGATGCCTATTTTTTTAATATATTTTTTAAGCCTTTGTTTTGCTGTGCATTTTCATGACATGGAGGTTTTGCCATTTGAACTCTCTGAAGCCCATATTTGGCTGTGGCATCCAATACCTGAAAATACATTGGAACTGTTATGCTTTAATTCATTGCTTTGATTTTCTTTGTTTTCTGTGTTTAGTTTTATGGTAGAAGATCTTCTTAGCTCTACTTCTAATGATTATGAAAAACAAGGGTGTGGTTGGCAAGGATATGGCCTAATCTTCCCTTTTCTACCTATGAAATTGTCCAAGAGATGGAGCAATATTCTCATTTAATTCAAAAGCAGTCAGAATGATCACAGAGATTATTTGGTTATCCAGGTTTGTCTGAAAATTACCCATGTGAGTATATATAACTGAGGTTAATTTTATTCAATTTACATCACCATTCAGTCTTTCAACTTCTGACTCAGGAGACTGGCAATAATTTTTTGGAGTTCTCTCTAAACCAATGGATTAACCTTCAGTTTATGTAAGGAGCTGAAAGAAAGCATAAAATATCAGTGGTTCCTAGCACACTTTTTTAGTATGTCTAGCTGGTAATTGGAAGAACAGTGTCTTAAAGCCTGTTTTCATTTTGCAGCAAAGAGAATGAGGACAGAAGAAATATGGCAAATTAATGTGCTGTGATCGAGTCTTTGTTCAAGGTGGACTAAGGCCATGGTTTTTGTAGGTGAACAGGGGAAACCTGCAGCACCTACTAATGGGTTGCTATTCCTATTCTTTGTCCTGAGTTCATCAGTGTCTTTCATAGGCTAATTAATGATTTTCAATAAAAATCTGTGCTTGAGTGAAATTCAGCATTAGACATAACAGTTGAATGAAAAACAGTTTATGCATTTTACAAGTGTTTGAGAACTATGCTTTTAAATAAACTTTAACATCAATTATAGTTTATAGTAGAGAAGTTAATTCATATGTAAATGCATGTAAATATAGAAGTGGTATCTGGTAGGTGTACAGAAAGTACCTAGATATACGTGAGTAGCTAATCTTCTCAATGTGTAAGATTTAAAGCTCACAATGAAGATAAACTGATCTAAAAAACGTAAAAAGGAATCAGAACAGCCAAACAAACCCAGCTACTCTTAACATTTCTGTACAGTGTTGGTGATGAACTTTCAACATCTGTTAACCGTTCTGCAGCTAGTGTAGTGATTGAAAAATTAAATTCATGTATTCACATTTATTTTATGTGATTGTGCAGAGAGAGGGGTTTTTTAATTTTAAAGTAATGCCCACTTATGTTTCAAGGAAGTTGTATTTTGTAGCACCTGTAAAATTTAATTTTATTTTCTTGCTTGGATTGGAATTTCTTTTTGATGGTTTATCCATATGTCAGGTAGGATATCCAGTGTGATAATGGCATCTACATAATTCCAGAAGTAACAAACCTGCTTTCTATTTCTCTCCATTCATACTACCTGGAAAAATACAGAAGAGCTCTTTGCTTCTCTTAGCCAGTTGTACCGCATTGTTTTCTCTCTGTAGCAAAACTGTTTAATGGGTTTTTAAGTTTAGAGAATGAGAAAGTTAACTGTCAGTCTTGCTGATGACATTGTCTAGGAGGAAAAACAAACAACAAAACCATGCTGTTGCCAGCTTTACTCTTGATAGGAACTCCAGTGTGTTGGCAGCTTAATGATTTGAGCTGAGTTAGATTTATATGATACTTATGCAAATACATTTTATAGTATTATTTTTAAGTTGGGTAACACTCTTGTAATATTAGATACGCATCTAGTATATTAGCTTTTTGTTTAAGTGTGTAGAAATATGTTGGGGTGGAGGAGCAGAAAAGGTAACCACTAAATGGCTGCATTAGAATGTTTCTCTGTTTTAGCTGCTGGCAACCAAGGGATTGCTGAGTTTTTTAATATTGTTGTTGTTGTTGTTAATTTGAAAAAGTGTGAAACGGTGTCCCAGAATGTCTTTTCCAACTTCGTAGCTGTTCAGCATATATTCTTATGTCCTAAATTATTCCTGTAGTTTCATTAAATACAGTCATCTAAAAATGTGACAATACACTGAGTAATAAAAATAGTGTATAGACTTTTCTGTACATGCTGTACATACTTAAATGACCCTGTGGGTCTCCCAAAGCAAACTGTTAACATTCCAGATCTTTTACCATGCATCTGCTACTGGCATGTAGCCACCCACCCACACAGATTTAGCTGAAATAAATGAAATTTATTCTAGTTCACTTAAGTAGAAATGATTGTAAAATATAAAAATAGTCACCTTGCTGGCAAGGTTACTAAAACAAAGGATTTTCTTAAATGGAGTTTTGTGGGTTTTTTCCTTCTGCAGGACTGTGCACAATTTCATACATACTTAAATTCTTATCTTATATGTTCCTTTTGTTTTCCTTTGCAGATGGGGTTTATACAGATTAATGAGGACTTCATATTTATTGAGCCACTCAATCGCACTTTGGCTGCAACAGGCCATGCACACAGGGTGTACAGACGAAAAAGGTCCATAGAGGAGAAAATTACTGAAAAGCCAGCTTCTCAGAATCAGTACTGTGGTATTGTTACAGGTAATATACGAATCTCACTGAAAAGACCTAATACAGTGAACATGTTTTTAAGATATGTACATAGTAGTTAAAACCAATGCCCAATGAAAACATATCTGATTATTCCTGTAGCAGTATCTTGATGGTGAACTTTGAGGTAGCCTGCTGAGGCTGCAGTTCCTCTTGTTGGTAGAGGGAACTGTCCACTGAGGAACAGACACTGATTCTTAATGTCCAGTTATCTTTGGAAGTGGAAATCAGTCATTTTTTACTTCAACTTCATTGGTAGTTTTCTTGATCCTCTCTGTCTGCATAGTTACTTAATTACTTAGTATGCTTGTACTTAATTTTCTGTTAAAACATTAGCACAGTTCATGCCAGTTTTGGTTAGTCCTGAACTTCCATATGGGTCTGACACTGAAATGAAATGATTTTATGACAGTTTTCTTGTTCTGTGATTGACACTTGGAAGAACTGTATGAAACAATCCTAATGCATCTTCTTCAGTGGTGGGTAAAAGAATGTGTTGAAGTGGAAGGGTTAAAGACATAAGGAAAAAAATCTCAGGAAGAATCCTTAGCACTGGAAGAGGTTTCCTAGAGAGGCTGTGGGGGCCTCATCCTCAGACACTTAAAAAACATAGCTGGAAATTGCTCTGAGAGCTGCATGTGTTTGGGAGTGAGAAGAGAAAATGAAGCGTGTGCATGGTGTCTGCACTGGGAAAGGGGAGAGGGACACCTGATAAACAGCAAACCATGTTGTATATGAAAATGAGTAAAGATGTAAACTCTTCTATAAGGACATTGCTTTTCTGTCATGTTCGTTACTAATCATCCTTTCACTTGCCCTTATGGTCTTAAAAGGGAAAGTCATCTTATTCTGTTCTAGTAATCTTATGCCCAAGGCTCTTACTTGATGCAAATAGTCTGACAACAGACTTGAAATAAGTTTCATTATCTCTACTACCAGCCTGAAGTTTCAAAATAACTCAAGCTGTGCATAACTGATTAGCATCTGCTGGTATAGCCTTATTGCCAGGAGGTTATAAGTATCTGCCAGTTTTGACACTGGTGTACTAGCAAGACCGGTCCCTCACTGTATTGTTACAGGTTATTTTACTAAGCAGGTCTGCAGAAAGTTACAGACATAAAAGATTTGTTTATGGTAGAAGCAATTTGCTGGCGTGACATGTAGTTAGCTGATAACACCAAAATTCTCATGGTATCGGCACAGCCTTGAAGGTGGGTGGGTTGAAGCTATACACCAATATTTGAGATTTTTTAAGTCAAATCCTTAATTAAGTAGGTCAAAGAAACAAACAAAACCCACAAGATCGTATGTGGCTCTTTGATCTCTCAGGTTATGCACAGCTGCCTTTGGTAGAGTTGTAGCAGTGTGACACAGAGGAACTATTATCTTGGTAATACGACAGCTTCTCAACAATACAGACCGATCTTACAACAGGATCTCTTGCTTCTACAGTACTTATGTGTCAGAATAGATCCTCTGGGACAGGTATTTACACTGTTGGCTTTGAACCAAATTGATTTCAAAGACTGGATACCTGTCAAACAAATGTATATTGACAGTGATGAATTGTAATTGTTAGAAGGAATGAACGTCTGTGCTGGAGGTGTTGAAGGATCACTGTTGGAAAGAATAGCTTATCAGTCAGAACTAGAAGAGGCAGTCAAAGAAGGTATTGTTTGTTGCCCATTACTGTGGACTGGATTGAGGGATGCTATACAGCCAAACTTGTTTGGAGAGAACAAAGAACTTATTTTGTGACTGGTGTGTATTTTTCTTGTTAATTAGGGGAGTGAGAGAATTGTACCAACAGAAGCAGATCCTTTCTGGTTTTGTGAGAGTATGTGTGTATATCCTTTTGTTGAATGTGTGTGATTTATTTACATATTTGAGCCAGTTGCACGTACACAGACCTCACAGAATCACAGAATCATCATCTGGTGGGAAGAGACCTTTAAGATCGAGTCCCAGCTGTTCACCCTGCACTGTCAGGGTTGCTAAATCTTGCTAAATCAGCACCACATCTACATGTCTTTTAAACAGTTCCAGGGATGGAGACTCCACCAGCTCCCTGGGCAGCCTGTTCCAGTGCTTAATGACCCTCTCTGTAAAGAAATTTTTCCTGATATCCAACCTAAATTTCCTCTGATGCAACTTAAGGCCATTTCCTCATATTCCACATCATATGGTCCATGAAACTTTTCAAAGCAACCAGTTCATGAGTGTGTTGCAGAGAAGATGTGAGAGATACAGTTGCTGTTAGAGAACAGGGCCACACTGGAAAGCTGCAGAGACTTGAAGCCTCAGCTTCTGCTTCTCAGGTCTAGTGATAAACATTCTGAGTTATGAGCAGACTCTGCCTCTCGTCTTAGAGTGATGCCATGTTGCAGGCAAAAGCCTGCAGGTTTCACTGGATCACAGGCAGAAGTTTCACTTTATGAGATGTAGGCTGGAGAGTCAGCTGGAGGTGACTCTGTAGCCTTTTTCCATGTGATAATCATAAAATAAAATGTGTAAAGAACTTGTTCATCGGTCTAGATCTATGAGATGGCACTGTGAGACTGATGCTGTTTGAGATACTGGTTTCCATTCCTTGTGTTGAAGGAATGGAAACAAGTTGCTGTCTGCATAAAGACATTTAAATCGCTTTCTGAACTATAGTGGAGGTGTAGGTCATGGCTTCCTAAGCTGCGTTTTCCCTCCCTAGCCAGGATACTGCAGTGTCCGTAAGGCTAGGATACTAATTTTTTCCAGTTTTCCTGGAGAAAAGAAAGCCTGGGGAGTAACTGATTGCTCTGTAGTCTGGGCCTTGTGTGCATGTATTCAGGGAGTGCTGTTGTGCCTTGTAAGTGTCCAGAAGACATGTAGTCATAACCTGTTCTTAATGTTGGCTTGGATATTTTATGCAACCTTTATGCAGTCTGTGGTTATAGTAGCTGGGTTTTCAGCTTTTTTAGTTTGGTTAGGTTGTTTTTTTTTTGTTATTATTATTTTTCTTTTTTGGAGGGTGAGTGGGTGGGTGTGTTACTTGCTTTACTAACTCTTGTTATTTTCTCTTAATTGCCCATTGAATGTCAGATGTGCTTGCTACCATATTTCTAGCTGCCTTGCTGGAGTACCAGAGTATGTTTAGCTTTCTTTTCAGCCAACTGAGTTTAAGTAATAAATTGATATGGAATCCTTATATTCTCCATAGCTACACAAAACATAAAGGTTCTATTGCACGGAATGCTCCTGTAGCACTTATTTTTTATTTTGCCAATGTAATTAATTTTTTAAGATGAATTTATGCATCTTTAGTCACAAGAAGCAGGTTTTTTCAGTTGATCTGACTTTTATTTTTTAGCATATGTGTTATTGATGTAGGTATGTTTTATTGCAGGAATTATATCTTACATACTCTACCTTCAATAATGTACAGTTCTATGTAAATTTTACTTATTTATGAGTATAGAAAGAAACAAATGTTTTTGCTTAAAGCCTGTTTTGCCTGTTATTTGACAGTAGTCATGGCAGTTGTTTGAATACCACTGGTACCAAACCTACTAATTACATGTATTTGAAGGGCTCAGGGAGGAGCTGAAATTTTCAGATAAAAATGATCTAATGTGACAGGGAATTCTGCCAGCAATTTGGAAAAGTGTCTGGCCAAGAACAGATTATCCTTTGGTTTGTTAATACAGAAGATATATAAGGGAAATGATGGGCATTGCCCCTTGCAGCCAGCTGTGCAGTCTTCTCATCCATTACAATCCTGAAGGACAGAAGTTTCAAGAATTTATGGGACTGCAGTGACCTTAGTGTTTAGCACAATGCTGTATTTTATTGTGGGCTGCTTACTGTCAATTCTGAGTACAAATGTGCTTCTAGCTAAAACTCCTAGAGATGTGTGTTAGCAGACTTCTCTAACGTCCATGCTAATATTAAAGTTTTCAACCTCTAGCTGCTTTTTTTTTTTTTTTTTTTAACAAAGAAATGAACAGTGAATAAATTGTGTTCTGGGAAACTGCACTGGAATTAATCACTGCTCCTAGGAGGAAGGCAGATTGACCAGATGGCTCATGAGTGGTCTTTCTGAAACTAAATGAGTTTACTATTTAAACTTAAATCTACTCTTGCAGCCTTAGTTGCTTGTATTGTAAGTTGTTGTGCAGCTTATAGGGTGTATTTTTTTTTTTTTTTGGCACAAATCCTGGCGCTGAAGTTTCATTTAAAACTGTTCTTAAAAGAGTGATGAAAACACACGTAATGTTGTACAAACTAGGCTGTAGATCCACAGTTAGCAAACACAGGTAAAGCCAGAGGCTAGCTATATATATAAGGCTAAGCAAGTGTCGGAAGGATCAAAATGGGAGAGATTAAAACTAATTTTAGATAGATAGCTTCTGAATTCGTAGGTGGTTTCCACTTCGAGGCAAATCTGCAGAGTATATACTTTTCTCTTTTAGTGAATTTGTATGTGTATCAGTGTTAGTAAGTCTTACGGTGTTGCTGGTTGTACGGGAATCAGTAGACCCTTCTAAAATATAGTGGGATGGACTAAATCACTTATGTAGATAGTCTTTAGCAAATGACTGTAGAAAAAGATAGACAACCTTTTTAAAGCATGGGTGCTTAATACTTTTTACATTGAAAAGTATATATCTACATTATATTTACATTAAATCTGTATTACACATTTATATTGAATCGTGGATCCTTTTTCCACTGGTATCTTATATTTTAAAGTTAATTTGTGAGCTCAGTGACTTTTAAGGCATATATATTTTACTTTTCTGAAGAGTGACTTATTTTTTGGAGAGTAGTGGTGTTATAAAATGAGCTGCAGGAACTTTCCTATTAGAGATGAGACTGATTAATAGCAAAACATTTCCTCAATTTCTGAATATTTGGTTGTTTCCAGAACATGTGTTTATAATTGTCATCTCAAGCATCACTTTTGTTGTAAACAGAGAGCCCAATATTCCATTGTGGAAGTTGGAAAAAATTCCATTTGATTTCAGTGACTTCAATGAGATCAGTCCCAAAAATCCTCTCAAGGGTGTCTAACAATTTGTCTATTAGAACAGGGAATTTCATTTTATATTTTGTTTTAAATTAAAATATTTTAAATATCATTGCTAGCTGCTGTATGCATATCTGATCCCCTCTGGCTTGAACTGTTTCTGTGTAATTAGTTTTTCTTTTTCCATATGTACTCCAGTAGTAATGGAGATTTTTCTCATGTTTTTGGATGGGGAAACTTCAAATTAACAAGAGCAGTAACCTCTAGATTATCATAAATATAATATGTTTATGATTTGGAGCTTTCTCTAGATTTAGAAGCCTGTTTCCAGGGTTTCATTTTATTATTTCACTTCAGCTGTTTATAATGACAGCAGCACTGACTTTGAAGTCATGTTAATGAAATTCCACTTTTTTTATTTCTGACAAACTTATATCCAACAGTGTTATCTGTTGTTCATCTGAAATATTCTTTCACCTTTGAAATCACTGAATTGTTCCGTGTGTTTTCTTAATATTAAATCTGTGGCTGTTTTCTTTTATGCTAAGATAAAATTGCGTACATCAAGGTGTTTTCTCTGTGATTTATGAAGATGGACAAATAACAATTCTGCATCTCAGTGAGACTGTTTTTTTATTAATCTTAACATTATTTTAGTTTTCTCCCTTCAAATGAAACTAGGAGAAACATATTCTTTGATAAATATTTTAGGTGAAAGGATGTGAAGAATCCGAGTGTCTTTATTTGAGCAGCTGGCTAACATTCTGGTTTTCTTGGTGTGAACTAACGATTTTTATGTAGCACAGGCCTTTATCCTGAGCCTTAGCATTGGTGGTGCTTAATAACTATGTATTAGAGTTCATATCTGTTGCATTCTACATAATCAGAGTTATACTATAATGATAGAGAGCAAATCCTAAAAGTCCTGTAGGAGTAGTTTGAAGGATGAGTTTGTCAAACAATGTTTTATGTTACAGATAAAAGAAAATCCAAGAATGAAAAAGTATCAGAAGGTGGAAGAGGAAAACGATACTCTTACAAGTTACCTCAGGAGTACAACATAGAAACTGTTGTGGTGGCAGATCCAGCTATGGTTTCATATCATGGAACAGATGCTGCCAGAAGATTTATTCTAACCATCTTAAACATGGTAGGAAACTTAAAATTAGTTTTGGCATTTTGCCAACAATGCAAGCACTGCGGGCTGATTTCATTGCCTCTTAATTATTCAAACTGAGCACGTGTGGGGGACAGTCAGTACGTGAGCATCAGCATGCTGTGAATTCTTACACCATTTGTTTTGCAGCATAAAACCATCGTTCTGCAGAGTTATCTGTACTGTCTAGTCTTACATCTTCAGGGAAAGCAGAAAGTGAGAACTGAACAAGATGATTTTTTGGTTAGAAGCCAGTGGTGTTGTCTGGAAGGATGGGGTATTCCATGATTTCTCATTATCTGTGCTTGTTATGAAAAGACAACGTTGTTGTGAAGGATTATGCATTCATTAGTGGCTGGGAAAAAACAAAGGGTAATACACCCGGACAATTGCATTCCCTCCCAGCTCTATCTGGAGCTGCAGTGAACTCATTTTGTTCACAAAGCAGTGAAAACAGGCATCTAAAATGCACAAGGAAAGATTGTTTAAAGAAATAGCATAAGCTGAACAATAAATACAAACTTGAACTGTTCGGAATGATAGGAAGAGTTACTGCCATGTCCTTGCTCAGGTCACTTGGGCCATGATCCTGGATTTAACTGAATAGAAATTTTCATATGAGAAGTATTACATGCATGTGTAAGTATTTGGCGAAACAGGCTACAGTTTGTAAAGTGGTCAGGGCCATTGAGGGGAAAAGGTCCTTTTTATGCTCCCAGAATGAAAACTACCTAAGGTCTGTTTTTCCTTCAAAAAGATGAAGACAATACATTGGCTTAATGTTCTTTTCAAATTATGGAAAATTAAAGCAGTCACAGTAGAGTGAGAAACTTTTGAGGTTCTTTGTGGTTCTGTTATTTTTAGTCTGCAGTGTGTCGTGTGCAATACAAACACGTATTTTTATTTACTGGTTTTTATCTTAGGTTTTTAACCTTTTCCAACACAAGAGCCTTGGACTACAAGTAAATCTTCGGGTGACTAAGCTTGTCCTCCTTCATGAGACTCCAGTAAGTATATATTATCTTTATGTCAGCCTGTAGAGGGTAATGCTTCTTCGCTTGCTTGTTGCTCTGTGACGATTTGCCATATTCACTGACTTTAATTTTCTCAGTTAGCTTTTGAGCATTATTTAGTTGTTTACATTGCTGGGCAGCCCCAGTAAAGATTAAGCTTCTCCTAATTTATCTGCTGTGCTTTTGGAGACTTTTTTTTGTGCTTGCAGTTGGAAGTCAATCGATCAAAGAAAGTTTCCTTGTGGAATTAAGCTGATTCTTATCAAACTCTGCTTGTGGTCCTCTCTCGTGCATTTGTATATCTCAATAGCAAAATCACCTGCCTTAAACCCAGTAGACAGTAGAAGCAGAACTGACGTTCATTGATGGTCATTCAATCCCTAGATGAACAAAGGGTGCCATGATAGAGCACGGCTCTTTCATCGCACCTTTCATCCCAAATCCTGTTTGTTCTGCCTGAAGAAGAGCAAGTCAGCTGATATCTTAATTGAGACTTTCTATTAACAATGTCAACTTGATTTCTTGTTTTTTCTAGAAAATATTATGGAAATCCTTTCATACTTTAGTTAGTTCATAAGAAAAAGGGATTCCCTTATCCATGTTTCTTATTTTAAAATATTGTATTTTTCCAGTGAATAAGAAAGTATTTCTTTCTCGAAATGTCCTCACAGCAGATGGAGATGTCTTGTTTAATGTTCAAATTCTGGATCTTCACGTCATTAATCTTTTCTTTACTATGGATAGTAAAAAATCAGCAAATAACTGAGATGAGAGTTAACATGAACAATCCACTGTATGCTTCTCAGTGCACTGTCCTCACCTGTGTCTTTAATATGAGAAAAAGATGATCTCTGCCTCTGGAGTTCGAGTCATTCTGCCATGAGTATATTATGCTATAAAAAGAAGAATGCTTCTGCTAACGCGGTCAAAAAATGTTCTCACTTCTACTTACAGAATTCTTATTTTAATAAAATGAATTGTTTTTTATTTCCAGGCAGATATGTATATTGGGCATCATGGGGAAAAAATGCTGGAAAGCTTTTGTAAATGGCAGCATGAAGAATTTGGCAAGAAGAATGATATACACTTGGAAATGTCAACAAGCTGGGGAGAAGACATGTCTTCAGTTGATGCAGCCATACTAATCACAAGGTAAAATACTGAAAGATAATCATTAAAAAATAGGCCATGGCCTCATGTGAACATAGATGAAAGGAACTGATAGATGACCAACACAGTTAGAGTTTAGTTTTGCAGTGCCGAAGAGTGTGACTTGAGGCTTCTTTCCCGAACTTGAAGGTGGTCGTGAAGTAGTGGTAAAGATGGTTCAGGAAGCAATAGTTCCAGATGGTAAACATCTGAAAAGGCAGACAGGTCACTCTCTGATTTCTTTGGCTGTACAGTTAAGGCCACAGATTGGATGACTCTCTCCATGTGCCTTCATTTAAGAGGCAGCCCATACACACCTGTAGATATGTTCATTCAAAACACGAAAGCATATTTAGATGATTCAGAAATGAATCAGCATGATGTTAAGCGCATTACTGAGTTATGCCTCCACCTAATGGATCTAGAACTAGTATAGGTATAACATGTACACTGCATGGGTTCTGCAGACAACAGGGGTATGATCCCAGATCTGCAGTTCCTTATAACTCTTAAATATTAGGCATTTCCCGCATTTCAGAAGGAAATACGCCTTCAGCTCACCTCTTTCTGCCCAAGCAGATGTTGTCATAGTTCAGGCTTTCAGTGGCACACAGGCACACTGTGGCACACTGTATCTTGATATTCAGACAGTGTACCCCCGTTATCCAAAGAAAAGGACAGAATGATGGGTCAGCTGGTTGGGCTTAGTGCCATTTCTGAGGTGAACTGTGGACTGGATGACCATCAGAGTTCCCTTCCGAAGAAAATTTTGGTGCTTAGATACATTGGAATACCATTGTGATGTTCCATGCTAGTTGGTGATGTGGTATCCTAAAACCATGTGAGATCTTTAAATGTGTAGCCTTACACCATTTTTCAGGGGAATCTCATTAGGAGCTATTTGCATTTTTAAAAATTAGTTTACATTCTGATTATTCCAATATCTATGATGTATTTCAGTTTTCTGAAGCAGATAAATGCTTCCTTTAATTTCCCGGTTTTGGAGAGCTAGGTACATACTGGAAGCAGGAAATGAAGAAGTCCGAATGGTCTGTGGTGACAGCTTTGTTGCTACTTTTGCTGTTTAATCTCTTACTTTTTCTTAGAAAAACCCACACCCATGTCTTCTTACTCTGTGCCATCCTTCTCTCTTTCTTGTGTTTGCTTTCTTGTTTTCACGTTTATACAATAGGTAAGCATTAGTCCTTCACAGACTCTTCTGGACTGCTGTGAAAGACATGAGAAATAGTGTTCTCTGTGACAAATTTCCACTAGCTCATCAGAAAATATACTTGGGATGGCAGACTGGAAAGAAACTTTGCAGGCTAAGACCCATAACTGATTTTAACAGCAGTAGTGTGTTGATGGGGGGAGTCCGGATGGAGAAGTAAAGATATGGGTGGTAGTAAGGAGTGAACTTGGGCCAAGGTGTAAAGCATGGCCAAGTATCATACATGGCATTGACTTTATGAGCACAGCTAAAAGAGAATAGACCTTCTTGCATCTAGTTGTACCTTGTGACTGTCCGAGGATAATCAAACAATTGCATACTGCTTGGTTGCTAGAAGCTTAGGGTTGATGAGTGACCTGCTCTCCTATCCCCTGACTCTCTTATTTGAGACAGCAGAGGCAGTCAGCTGTATCTGCATCAGCAGCTTGAGGAAGCATTGAACCCTTCAAGCCTGCATCTGCCAGGAGAGCGAGTCTAGGGCTGCATTCTTTAGCTTGAGAGGTGTATCTCACAAGTAGGAAAGTACTATGAAATAAAGCAAGTAACGCCTCTTTCCTCTTGTTTTTTCCATCTTCGCCTTAACTGGCCTTTATGAGAGGAGTCAGGGTTGTGAACTGATTCAAGTGAGGCCTTAGTTAAGCAGTTGAGAAGCAGTGGTCTGGAAGTTTCTTTAGCAGCCAGTGCTTTTGGACACAGCTTTTTGAATTTCATGCAGCATTTCTAATAGTAAAAAAGCTTTTAGAAAGTCTAATCATATGTTAAGACTGCTTTTGTGATGTGCTTTGTAATAATGATATTCTGATTTGTGTTACATACAATTTATTACCTTTTAGGTTTTATTATGTTTTTTGGCATAACTCTCTGATCAGTATTTAGAAAATTGAAGTAGAGCGCATGAAAGTGATTGATGGGATGTCAGTAAGTCAGTGCCAAAGCCAGAATTAAAGATCTGTTCTTCTAACATTTTATATTTTTCCATTGCTGCTATTCTCTATACTGCCTTCCATCTCAGAGCTGCTCTAGGTGCTAATAAATCATACCAGTGTGGTTTGCTGACTGTGGGAATGTTTTGCTAATCCAGGCTCCCTCTGTACACCATCAGGTTTATGGTATAGCTAATCCCATGTGTGGCTCCACTTGTGTGTTTTGCTAATTCACAGTCTCATTCTGTTTTGCAAACTGAACAAGCTCCTTTGTCACAACCTCTAAAGAGCTTTGGACAGCAGATCTGCTTTATTGAGAGAAATAATTTTGTTTAGCCAGATGAATGGCAACTGCTTGGTAATTTTCAAATAAAAATATAAGGGTTTGGTTATCTAACACATTCTGTAGCAGTCCTAAAACTTACCTCCTTTTTTGAGTCATGTGATAATAGAACCAAAAGAGTGCTTTGAAAAATCTTTCCTATGCTTTCATAAGACACAGTAATCAGAAGAGTGAGAAATGAAGTAATGATTAGTCTGCAGAGCTAACTTTTAATCCCTAACTGCAAAGAGCAAAATGCATATGTAATAGAGACTGTTTTTCAACAAAGAGCCATCATAGCCCTTTCAAGAGAAAGGTGCTTTTCAAGACTTATTTTTGCATTTGCTGTATAAAGTGGAAAGCAAAACCAGCTTCTCCCCACATCTTTCTCTGCTGCTGTAGGCTGTAATGATGCATATGAATCTGCTACCAGTTTGTTCATTTCACTTTACTGTAGTTCTATTTCAGCCTGTGATTCTTTGTTTAGTTTCCCTTTAAATTGGCTTATTCAGATGAAGTAATATCATGTTTAAAATAAGGTGCCATGAAGTAAAAAAAAAAAAAAAAAGTTTTTAAAGTGTATTATTAGTGTGTTCTTCCATGTGAATGTGAGAGTTAAGACAGAAATTGTTTTAAGGACTCTTGATAAAACTGTGTGATTCACAGTTATAAATTAGCACTGTTACTTTATAGATACATGTATCAGGAAGTACTTTACTCTGAGGAAAAGAATGAACCATGACACATCGAAACCCTCCCTGCCTTTAAAGTTACAGCGTGCAAGTGCTATCTGCATAGGTTGTCTGACCTGAATGAGGTAACTGAAAGAAAGGCAGGAGAAGGTCCATGGCATCCACAGCTGCTCCATGATGATACTTAAGTTCTTATGTTACCCCTACTGCAAATAAGGCAATGAAAGCTTCAAAATGTATTTAAAAAAAAAAATAGAAGAATAAGACAGAATCTACCTTCACTTAAAAATTATGCGTAAGGCTGCTTTTCTATGCGTAGATCAATCTGTGTCACAATGGTTTTTAGAAAATATGTAAATATTAAAATTTTTAAAATAAAATATCTGTATTCTCCTCAGAATTGCGTTGGCATGAGTGCTTGTGATAGGAAGTAGATCTCTGATTCTCCCAATAACCATCAGATAGACAGTGATGTTCCATGTTCACAGTGTTTATTTATAACGATCTGCAGTATTTGAAATCTCTCTGGTCTGGGTGATACATAATTGAATCATGTGGAAGAAAGTGAGGCGTGGAAGAAAGTGCTTAATTCTATAAAATTAGACAATGGGGCATAAATAGCACTTACATTTGCTAAATACTGTTTCATTTCCAATCATCCCAACCGTCCAGAACTCTCCCCAAACCTTGAAAATGACTTTCTTAAACATTGCTATTACCTTCCAACACATGCTAGTACAGCTCTTCTTCTGACTTTGTGTTTCACTACTTTTCTGATGGTAATGGCTTGAACCAAAAATAGCTCATCAAGGAAGTCAGAGGTGAATGACTCTGAGTGGACCCTGCACAGAAACTAACATTGCAGAGTCACCCAAAAACGTTTCAGTGTTTGGCAGACCAAAACTGTTGAAACGTAATAGAATAGAGATTGGGGTCTTAAGCTGCTACTGCTGTCCTTCTAGTGAAATTCTGCTCTGGAAAAATGAGTTCTTGCAAGGGAATGGTGAGAAATGAAATTATTCTTAACTTTGTCTTCATAGTGGTATTTTTTCATCACTGTAATGTCAGTACTGTCAAGTCTCTTGATATTTTTGCAAGGTTTTACAGTGTTAACTGTTTTTCTTTTGACATCAACAGCAGACATGTCCTTACTATTAATTATTTACTGCTAAGTTTGTAGATGCAGAAGGATTAGAATAAAAGGAAAAAACCAGGACAAGATGTTAGCTATGCATTCAATCAGTTTTTATTAATACACTTGTCACACTTCTGAAATGCCATTTTTTAGTTTGCTGAAATATGAACTTTAGAAGAAAGCCTATTATATTATTTTTTAATCACAGGTCAACTTTGCAGAGCCTAAGTGATCTGTTAAGAATTTAAAATAGTTAAATACTGTGTTTCCTGATTTGCTAAAATACACTGTTGAGGTTTACCTGCAGAATACTGAACAGTTGCTGAAACAGCATTTACAGGAGGAACGTTTTCCATTTGTTTAAATTCCTAACTGAATTGTAAATTGTGATTCATTAACTCCAAAACTGATTTTAAATTTTTGTTTTGCTTTGTTTTGTAAAGTTCATTTGTTAGTTAGTATGTATGTCCTTAGTTTATATGTGGGAATCATTTCAGAATGTCCCGTTACGTGAAGAGACAAAAACATTTGCAATGTTGCCATTATTTGCTTAGCGTGATGCAAAGAAAGGCATTCACGGTGTCGTGATAATGTTATTTGCCACAGGGCCGTTAGTGGCAAGTACTCTTTATGAAACTGTATGATTTAAGAAAACCTGTTTCTTGAGCAATAAACCTCAAAAGTATCTTAAAAAGTTGAAAGTCCTAGAGTCAATGACAACGACATGAATTAGACTTCTTTTTTTTTTTTTTTCAAAATTATGAATCTTAGAGAATTTAAGAAAGGGAAAGTAGGGTGAAATCCAAAATGAAGTTTTGGTACACTGGTAAAATCCATTATCTGTCCTATTCTGTTTCTTCTTTTCTCCAATGTAGCATATGGAAGGAAATGATAAACCAACTTGGACAAGAAATAGGTTTTTTGACTCGCATGGCTAAAACAAGTAATAAATTTATCTAAAATGACAAATTGGTGCAACTATTTATAAAAAATGAGTGTCGTGAGATACTTTCTATTCAGATATTGCATAGTTATTATTTGCTGGCCATGAAGACCCTTGGTAATGCTATATGTAGTAAGTTAAAAATGCACTAACTAAATATAATTTTCTGAAACAATGGATTAGTGGTTATCCATTCTTGTTTAGAATTCTTTTCTAGTGTTAGCCAACTTGTTCAAGCACAAAAATCAGTCCTAAATCTCATGAAAGCTCCTTTTTTCTCTCTACTGGAATAAGGTTCTGTTTTCCCTTCCATGTGTGTGCAAAGTAACCATTTAGAGTAATGCAAGTTGTGTGCTGGCTACTGTTTAGAAAGGGACTTCAGTGTGCTTTAGCAAGTTTCTTGCTTTTGGTGTTTGACTTAGTTACTAACTAGTGGCACAAAAGCTTCTGTACGCATTAATGTTAATGCTAATCTTTGCCCTGTTTTGCTGAGAGAAGGGAGGAAAAGGACAAAGGCAAATAATCTCAGTGGCTTTCCTGAGGGTTTTGTAGCGTGCTTTATTGCTCTGTTTTACACCTTCTGTGACTTGGCAGAGTCCATGTCCTATCTTTTGGTTTATGTAATTTTAGTATGCCAGTTCCATACATATATAAAGCGTAGAGGTCTATATATGTGTGTGTGTGTATGTTATATACACACACAGAGGAACATAGCTATAATATGATGGAATAAAGTTGTTGTGTGGGAATTAGAGAACAATTTCTGTGAGAGTCATTAGTAGGTCTAGCTAGAGATGTAAATCTTTACTAAGGAACCCAGTCTCAAATGTATATAATGCATTCATATTCTTGGAAATTAAAGGAGGTATTACATTCTTTCAATGTAAATCAGGAACCGAGAATGGTTTATTGTACTTCCCTCTTGCCAATTCATAACAGTACCATTTCCCCCAAGTCCCATGATGAAAAACTGGATGCATAGCATAACCAGCATCGGAGTCAGCCAAGAAGGAAAAACAAAACAAACCCATCTCCATTAGTGTATGAGAACAAAGTTATTACATAAGCAGAAACCTCTCAGATATTGGTAGTTTTAAAATGTAAGATGGTATTCTTTTACATTCAAAAGTACACTCTTTTTTCTTTTTTACTTCTTGTTTATATTTGTAGTTAATATTTATGGCAGTTGTATGAGTGTGCATGGAAGACAATTTATGTCCTCAGATTGTCTTTACACATGTTCTTTTGCTTCACCACAAGTCCTATATTTCTAATCATTCTGTCGTGTTGCCTAACAAGACAATAAGTCCTTTGTGTCACATTGCACAAAACAAGGAATTGTATTACAACCCAGTGCATTAATGCAATTTATTGCAGTCTTGAAAAAACATAAGATCTTCCTTCTGTATCTGATTATAGTTTCTGTTGACCACCTTTGGGTCAATTTCCAGGGCTCCTCTAAGTGGATTCCCAGAGTTTCTTTATCACTTCATTCCCAAGATTTATTTCTAGCACTGTTGTTTTGCTTTTCTACCCTGTAATTATCTGGCAATGGTGACTGGAGAATCAAAAGGTATGTAATCCCATGTCTCTGGCTATGTGGCCTTTAACAAGTGTCAGAAATTTGCCAGCCTCTTGAGATTGCTTTTGTGTCTAAATCATTCTGTGGGAATAGTCTGTGGGAAACAAACAAACAAAAAGCTTTTAGGGTAGTTACATTTCTCAACATGTGAGTATCACTAGTCTACTCTCTCTTCTCAAGCACCAAACAATTCCTGCATTTTGTTCCTGGATATTGAGTGTTTCTATGTGTGTGTATCTTTATCATTATCCACCTATGTGTATATCTATGTAGCTTCATAGACAGGATATAAACATGAAGTATCTCTGGCCCTTATTGTCACTCTAAAAACAGGGACCATCAGTCTGTGTTTCAGCTAAAAACCAGAAACTTGCTTACTTGAGCACGTCAGAATGAAGTTCAAGTGACTAGGTTGAATTTTGCTTAGGTGCTATACGTGGGGGTTTTTTGTTGTTTGTTCTCTGTTGGTTCCCTCTCTTCCCTGGTTCATAAACACTCCAGTAAAAAGCAGCTTTTCGTTTGCTCTTTTTGTAACTTTGTAATGTGTCTCTGAGAACAGATAAAATAGGTGTGAATTTAAAATGAATCCCAAGTATATGGTGTTTATCACTGAGATCAAATATTTATTATTATAACTGGACTAAAGTCCAGTTTTGGAGATAGGATAGACTTCTGTCAGCAAGTTAGCTTTTAAGTCTTCCCCTACTAGCACGAGATGCCCTAGCAGAAATGCTTCACCAGAACTCCTTTTAGTCCTATTATTAGGACTAGTAGTCTTAATATATTTGTATATATTCCTATTAATCTTTTATTTCAATTAGTCTTTTAGCCGTTGAATTTTTAGCACAAAGACTTTCTGGCTGTCTGATCTAAATGCTGGAATACAGTGCTGCATTTGGACCTGATACTAAGTACTGAAGATACTTTATTTTAAAATGAAAGGAAGACTGTCTTTAGACTTGTTACATTTCAAGATGCTTATATAGGGAAAAAAACAGAAATTATGTACAGTGCAAATTAAATATATGGTACATGTTTTGTCATCTAACTACTCCTAAATCTGTTCTGGGAATAAACTGAACTTTTAGTGTCCTGGGTAGTCCTGGCCTTTGGTTCCCCATGCTCTTTGTGGAGATAATCATGTTCTGTATTTATTCATTGAGCCATATAAAATATTTGTAAATAGGTCACACAGTCATTACCAGTCTGACAGCTTGGCTTGCTTAACATTTTTCTTTTCTCCCCCAATTCTAGGAAGGATTTTTGTGTGCATAAAGATGAACCATGTGATACTGTTGGTAAGTAAATAAAGATAAGACACTGTATGTATAAACTACTTCATAAAGTAAGTGTTATGTAAATAGTGATGTGAAAATAAAAGATGATGACAGATTTGGTGATGAATAGCTGTGACTGGTTAAGATGCAAAATATCTCTCAAATGCCAATAATACGTCATTAGATTTGTGTATGCTTCTAGCAAATACTATGTTTAAGTACAATATTTCCATCTCATTAATAGAGCAAACATATAAACTTTTTAATCTCACTCCTAGTTTAATTCAAAATTATTTTAATAGTCTTAATTCAGAATGTGAAGCTAAACAAATGCATTTACAATTTTTGTTTTTAATGCAGTGGATTTATCTTTGGTGGGAATATGTCTATGATGTTTAAAAGTTTTCATAATATAATGTAATATAGTAGAGAAATACAGTGTTTATGAAATATATAACTTCAGATGAGTGAAGGTTGTGAACTACCGTGCAAGGCATCTTCTGACATCCTCAGTTAATGCGAGTGCTAGCTGCACTGGCTTTTTCTATCAACAGTCAATAATTTAGTTTACACCCTTTGCGGAAGACAGTTTTTCAGTGTAAAGGTCTGGTGGAAAAGGTGGCAGTTGTTCTGCTCAGTCATAATTCTGGGCAAAAACATGCCATGACACTAAATGAAGGATGTCATGGCATGGTTTTAGCCTAGAATTTCATTTGAATAACAGAAGTCTTCGACAGTTCTATATGTAAATACAAGTATTCAAAACCTAAATTGTGTCAGTAAGATTAGGATGATAGTAATGGACTATTAACTATTTTCATGCCTGTGTTTTGTTATAGGTAAAGAAATACATTTTTTTCCTCCTGTTTAATTTCAGTGGCAAAGGTTTGAGGAGAATTCTTACGTAAACTGTATTACATCACTACTTGCTTGTCTTTTTTCTTTTACTGCTGTATCATCACAAGTCTATGTGAGTGTGTTTGTGGGATAGCTGTCGATAAAGAATCCTAAATGAAGAATGGAATGTTTCTCACAGCATTAGTGGTTAAGAGTTCATAGTATTTTTCCACTAATTGTTATCTTGGTCTTAGGTGAATTTTGTGTGTTTGGTGCTTGGAGGTACATACTTTTGTCTTGTAAGTGCAAAAATGTTTCCTTGCAGCTGAAAGAGGAAGAGATGTGACAAGAAGTCTTCAGTATCTTATGCTTATCTAAGCTGAAGATCAAATCTGGAGTACTTCCAGTATATCTAAATCAGGATAGGCTGCTGGCAGGTTTTCACAGATGAAGTGAATGTGCAAGGATTTCCCCTGAAAAAAGTTTCCTCTTTGGCTGAACCTTGGAGGTAATAGAAAGGCTGTTAATCTCTGAATTTGTCCATGGTACATGGACATGTAAATGTGATAAGATTGAACTGACTAAAGTACCAGTCATTCACATTTCTATAATGAAGAAGCTTGGATGAAACTTAGAAATGAGGCACTAACTGTAAGTGCGCAGGAAGTAAGGAGTTTGCAGTCTTGATGTAGTGATAAGGAAAATGAAGTAGAGATTTTGGCTGTCTAACATGGCATTTTGTAGAACGGCTCTTGTGGACTTTCCCGCTCTGCATATTGTTTAGAGTTTACATCAGGTATTGAAACAGCTCAAATGTATAGTTCTTTCCATATAGCTCTAACTGTAGCAAAAGCTAAAATCATTCTCTTCCCATTGTTCCATCAGATATTCTATGAATTTAATAATGAGTTTTCCAGATGATACAGCACTTTTTCATAAATTCAGTGTATCATTTCTTCCATTCACATTTGCAGTACGGTGGGTCCATGCTCTATCTTAAGAAGGTAGTGTCTTTCTGAAGCCCTTGTCCTCCATCACTGATGAGCTGATCTAAGGAAGAGTGTTCAAAAACCAGGAATAACTTTGTGTATTTCTCTGGGACAAAATTTTTAAATTGTCTTACTGGCTGGATGCATCGTGTCAGTATTTTTAGGATTGCAGATTTATATGTGAATTGTTGAAAGTACATGTAGGTAGATGGTGGTTTCATTTTAGACTCTTTCCTTTTACTTTTGATAAAGTTCCCATCATTTGGGAAAGCCCAAATGATGATTTTCACTCTTAAATTTGATCATGAGTAGAAGTTAATTGAAAGATAAGTAAGAGCAGTTTAATCTTTCTGTAGATCTTCATGCAACATTATTATAGGCAAAAGGATGCAGCACATTCCAGGGATGTTTAACATGCTGTAAATTACAGATTTTCCAAAAGGTAGATGAGAAATGGTAACATAGCATGAACTGTACAATTCCCAGCTGTCTAGAGCTTACCCCTTCTTCTCACCCAAAAAAGCCCCAAAGAGTACACCAGAATACAGACTTTTGTCTACCATAAAGAGTAAAATGAGGCAATTCTCTGTGAAATGTTAACATAGCTGATACATATACATGAGGCAATCAAGGTGATCTTGGCAGCACATTACACAGGAGAAACATTTACAAGATGGACCTCATTACTGGAAAGGGTTGTCACATTGAATCATAGCTCTTCCCAGTGTTGGGTGCTAATCAGACATGCTGGATTTATTGTTTATTTATTAAATACCAAGACTCACAGTTTTCAGACTGGATGTGAGTACCCACTTCAGTCAGATGGAGTAAGTGCCAGCCTTCTGTTATATGGACAAACTTTTCCTGTATTTAGGTGGCAAATAATACATTTCTCTGTATTTTCAGTCCTCTTCTGCTGTAAGTACAGATCATATGCACTCTTCAATTAGTACTTTTTCGTTGTCTGTTAAATTAACAGTGATATATATGAAGATTTAATAGTTTAAAGGTAACATTAACCGAGAAGTCTGTTAAACAGAAAAAAAAATACTCAAAATCAAAAAAAAGTCAAAACTCCCTCTAAATACTTAATTTCATTTTTGATTTTGAAACAAAATACATGGTGCTGATCTTCCAAATATTCCTTCACAAAAGCATTTAGGGTAGACAAATGTAGAAATTT
>NW_010395810.1:7372-19198 GCF_000710305.1 Buceros rhinoceros silvestris | reverse complement strand
CTTTCCCTAATGATAGAAAACACGTTTAAGAATGTCAGATTTTCACATTCTTAATCGGGGAAAAAAAATTCTGGCTATCTTGGTGATCAAACACAAAATTTATTAACGCTTCATATTAGATAGTTTTGAAAAATAGGGAGAAAAAGAAGACTTCTAGAATTTTATTGGATTTCCCAAAGTGTGTTGAAGTTTAGAAAGTAGAATGTCTTTATTTTAGGCTTTTCAGAGTTATATTAACTGTTAAAATATTGCTGGAAGTGTTTGGAAAGCTCTACTGTAGCCAGGGGAGTTGCGGAGCTACTTTCTTAGTTCACAATGTCAGTCTGGAGTTACTCAAGTGAATTCCTTCATTGACTAATCTCACATTTCTGTAAAACAATAAGCTGGACTCTCATGTGGTATCAGTCATTCCAAGTCAACTGATTTCAGCTAAGTTATTCTGTTTTCAGCATTGTCAATTGTCACAGACCCTGTCAAATTCTTTCTGGGTAGAGAACAACGCAATTGCTTTAGGCTCAAAATCAACCAGACCCAAGTGTTCTTGAGCTTCCTCTGGTTGGTTGGCTGCAAGACTCTTTTATTTTTCTATCCCTCTGATGTTCTGCTCATGCGTATGCTCTCTCTCCTGTCCCTGCACAGAAGTGACATCATGTTGCTCCACCACTGATTATCACAGCTCTCTCTGTAGCTTAAACAGGGGTTTCAAACCTTGCTTTACTGTACAATCTTTAGGGAGAAATTATGAAAAAAAAAACAAACCCACAAACAGAGGGCTTGTCTAGGGGTGGAAGAATATGAAGATTATATACAAATTAAGTTTACTTTAGCTAATAAGTAAAGTCATTTAGACCTGTAATTGTCCAAGATTCTTTTGCCCAGAAGACAATGAGGACCATGGCATTTCTGTCCTCCAAACAGGTTTCGTTACCTTCGTCAGAGGGACCTATCCTTTAAATTTGTGATGATTTGGAGTGTTGTTCTTTTTCTTGTGCTGTAGACAGGTAAAATTATGAATGTAGAAGTCTCAAAGAATTTCTGAAAAATCTAGAAAGTAATTCAGTTGTCAATTTTCAGCAAATTGAGCCTGTACTAAAAGAATCAGCATGAAGTATAAACTGGGGGCTAGTACACACTGTATGTTCTTCTGCATGCATCTTCTGGTATTATCACATGCAACTGATTGAAAAGAGCAATGATTACAGGGCAACTTGTTAGCAGGTTATTTTACAAACCTTGGTACCAGCAGATGATAATCCACAGATATTTTCTCACTCCTTTCAAGGATTAGGTTAACAAATAAACACAGGAAGAGTATTTCTTGGAGCAAGTGTATGCACATTTGAATTTCACTTCCTCTGGCTACTTTTTCACTGCATTAAATAAGGTTTTGAATCTCTGAGACATACTTCTTCTGAATTACATTTGTTGTTTGCTGCTAGCTAATGTCTTCTGTGGAAACACTATAATAGAAAGTTCTTGGTGTGAAGTATTACAGACATGGACAGATTGTAAAATGATGCTTGTCTGATACTGGCATAATTTTGGAGCCTTGTTAATCTGTAGGAACTGAAAGAATGACTCTTTCTAAGGGAGGCCATGTTCTTCTGAGAATGCCCTACTTGGAGACTGCTCACTGCCTTGGTTTAGCACCTCTCTGCCTCATTTTCCAGTCTTCCCTTGTGCCAGCAAAATGACTCGGCAAGTCATAGTAAAAACATGCAGTTGTGTTTAGTGGAAACTGGGATTGTTTACTTAACTAGCTGTAAAATCTTGCTTGTAGTTTCCATGCAGCTCACTGTGTGCATCAAAGCTGTAGGCTGGATTGACGGATAGATTCTCTAGCCCTCTTCTGATGCTCTGGAAGTGTTCAGGGACACATAGTATTCTCACAGCAGTATCATCTCAAAATGGTTTTCAAAAGATGTAGGAATGAGCATAACTGCTACAGCTGGATATACCGGCAGGCTGAATGACCTGCACAAGATCAATGAATTAGCAACTGAGAGAATCAGGAAGGGAACCCAGCATTTTCTTCCTCTCCTCTCTTCAGTCTATTACATTGTCTGCTTTTCTACTGCCTGTGATGTGGCTGTTCAGGAAATCTAAAATATTGGTATTCTGTCATATCACTTGTAAAGCTCCATGTAAATTTATCCTTAAAGATCACAGAGAATTTGAAAATTATTTGCAGACAAAATATCTTCTATTCTATTAGAAAGCTTAGTACTACTATCCTATAGTGAGTATTAACAACTGAGTTCCTGCTGGTAGTTTTTTTTCTAGGTCTTTATTGAAGATAGACCATTCCAGATATGAGACACTAAGCATCTGAATCCTTGTGTTATCCTTTGTCTTATGGTGTCTGATTCTTCAGGTGATAACACCTCTCATCCCTTGTCACAAGTCTGCAGGTATACAACACATATGCTCTGTATAATGTTGTGACCATAGTTAATGTTTTGACAGATATATCATAGCTAGTAAAATGTCCTAGTAACACTGATTACAACCAAATGGAAAACAAAAAACTAGTATTTCCGAATTCAGTTACTGTAAGCTTTTTATTGCACTCAGTTAAAAAAATATGCCTCTGTAAAAGGAAGGTCAGGAATTTTCTCAGCATATATGAATTGAGTTCCATTTAACCTAATATGTCAGAATTATGAATCATTTCGAAGATAGCTTTTGCCTGTGACATCAGCTGATTGTTTCAATGCTATCTTCTTACTGCTCTAGAGTGAAGCTTCTTTTTTAAAATACATCTCCAGCTAACACACCCATACTGTCCTGCACAAACATGTTTCCTTTAAAGCTGATACCATTTGCTAATACTCTTAGCCCTGGTTAAAATTCTCCAGTAACAGGATGTTTCAGGAGTAGTAAATGGAGCTTTTCTGATGCTTTTTGAAAGACAGGGTTTCCAGCATTTCATTGATCTCACTGGAGTGTAAATGCGATGTTCTGATTGTGGTCTCCTGGAGAGAATGTAATTAATACAGTTTTCCAACAATATTTTTAATCTTACAATATTGCAAAAGAGCAAGGTTTCCTTAAAAAAAACCCAATTAAAAAAAAAACCAAACTCACAAAAAGAAAAACCCCTGAAAAACAACCTGATATTGTATCATCTGATTCTTTATTTTCAAATACCATTTTTGGTTAAAACGTCAGCTATGAGAACATTGTTTCCCCAAAATGTGTTTCTAAACGATTTACTTGAAAGCTTTTTCCACTTAAATGCTGAGATTTCGATCTCTGAACGTTCCTTCCTTTAAAACTCTTGTCAGATTGTTTTAGGGGGATGGTACAAATATAGCATATTATAAATTTTTAACTTCGGTAACAGCTAGTGTTGCAGAGGTAAAAACAGTAGCAGAAGATTGAGGTGCCGTCAGCTCTTCATTCTGTTGTGAAAGATCTAAATAGTGTGGATTAAAATAATGACTCATAAGGTCATTAAACAAAAAAGACCACAAAACACAGTGAAGTGAAAGAACACATTTTCCATCCAACTTAGTGAAACATCAAAGATAGATTTATTTACTTTTTGACGTGAAAGCTGTAGATCTTTGCTACAAAGGACTTGGCCTTTTCCTTCAAAACTTGTTCTCAGGTTTAATCCAGCCGTATCCATTAAGAGACAGGACAGAAACAGGGAAATGGGCAGGCCATCACTGACTGGTGGAGTGGAAATACCGAATCTGAATGCAGAGTGCCTGTTACCCGTGAACAAGCAGCCAAAGAAGTTGCGCAGAACCTGGGAGCAGCACTGCAGATGTGAAATTAAGAAATTTGTTTCCCTGTGCTTCCTTTCATGTGATTGCATTTGGTGTCCCTCCTCTTATCCAGAAAATCGCTCGGCTGTAGTCTTGCATAGCAGCCCTTAGCGCAGCTGGCTAGGGGAGCTTAACTCTCTCATGCTGAGCCCATTGCCACCATGGCTGAACTCCTGAGGGCACTGGACTGAGAGCACTTAGGCAGGTTGGCCCTCCTGCCTCTCCAACACCTCGCGTGGCTAGACAGGGCGGGATTACTGGAGTTGGCACTGTGTTTCCCCAGAGGAACGTGAAGGAGAGAAGAGGTGCTGCGACTGTGTTCTCAGTAAGCAGATCTGGTTTAACTGGGACAAAGAAGCCAAGGGAAGTCTGTCTCCCCTCTTCCAGCCTCCGCCCTGCCGCTGTCAGAACTGGATCCTGCAGCGTGGGTCTGTGAAAGGGGGTTTTGTTTGTTTGTTCTCTTTTGTTGAGGCACAATTGTGGGAGAAAAGCACTTAAGGCAGTTACAAGTCAATACTGTAGGTTTTTCAGTTGCTGACACTTTCAGGGGGCAAGGGATTTTTCTGACTGGTCAAGGCAAACAGGAATCCCTAAGCCCTGAGGCCTGTTGTTTATGGTATGTCCTATCTTGGAGACGCTTTTTCGGGAACAGGTTTCTCCACAAGACTGATGAGGCTGAAATAGGGGGTGGGCTGGAACTACTTCTACAAAGGATGGCATATAGAACCTATGTAGTAATGTGGACTACGTAGAAGTGTAGAACTGGAAAAGTTCTCTAGTAGGTGATATGATAGTACAATATTTCTGGTGTACAAATCTTTAATACACAAGATTTTTTTAAATCATCAGGGAGATTTTGACTTCTACAGTCTACAGAATAAAACTTGCTTTTTTCAGTGAGTTACATGTCCGTAAGTACAGCAAAGCAGAACCTAATTTGATGTGAATTCCGATAAATGTAAAACACCAAACCAAAATAAATACATAGAATTTATGTATTATTATTATATTATGTATTATTATGTGACACCTTATGTGTCTTAAGATGTCACATGATTTACACATGCTTGGTGTATTTTCTCAGGAAAACAGAAGGTAGGACTACAAAATGTGGGTTCAGTCATCAAATCCAGACATCTGCTATTGCAAGCTTCAGCTTCTTCTACATATATTAAATTGAGGTTTAAAAATTATGAAGATTCTTTATTCCAGCAGAACTCTTAAGATGCAGTTGCATCATACCTTGTCTCTTGTTTTACTGAGTTGGGCTAAATGTCAACGCTGCAGTGAGATCAGAGAGCTGGGTTTTCACAGCAAGACAGCCAAGCCTTTGATTTCAAGCTGTGTTGTAACTCAGACACAAAATAACTAAGTTACAACATGTTAGATTGTTGTATTTTCCAGTGGTTTATTTTAAGTGTATAAATCTTAATTAATCTCTATAGTAGTAGGGTAACGCAGAATAAATCACTCTGAATGGACGTTTGTGGCCATTTCATAGTCACTGAGCTTACTTTTAATTACTAACCTCTTCGGATAATTAAAAAACAAGTCTTTTCTTCCTTAGACTATTGATCAAGGACTAACTGCTTCAGGCAATTCCTTCCTTTATTTTATGTCATTCTACTTTGAAGTAGCAAGTGAAAGTGAAGGAAAAAAATCTGTTTTGTTTCTCAGATTATACTACGGGAATAATTTACTGATTTCTTACTAAGCATGTGTTAACAATCTATCTTAGGAAACAGTATGACCTTTGAATTAGGAAGACTAGAAGATGGTTTTCATGTTTACATCCAATTTCAGAAGTTTTCAACCACAGAGCCTTAGAATAACAGGTTGGAAGGGCCCTCAAGGATCATCTGGTCCAACCTTTCTTGCCAAAAGCATGGTCTAGATAAGATGGCCTAGCAGCCTGCCTAGCTGAATCTTGAAAGTGTCCAATGTTAAAGAATCCACTGCTTCCCTAGAGAGATTATTCCAATGGCTGACTGTTCTTGTTCTGAAAAATTTTCCTCATATCTAAACAGAATCTCCCCAGGAGCAACTTGCACCTGTTACTCCTTGTCTTTTCTGTGTGAAGCCTTGTAAAAAGGGAGTCTCCATCTTCTTTGTAGCCGCCCTTTAAATACTACTGGAACATGGTGACTAGGTCTCCCCTAAGCCTTCTTTTCTCAAGGTTGGACTAAACCCATTTCTCTCAGCGTTTCCTCGCATGGCAGCTTCCCAGTCCTTTGATCATCTTTGTGGCCACTCTCTGGACCCTCTCCAGCCTGTCCACAACTTTTTTGTAGAGCGGGGACCAAAACTCAATACAGTATTCCAGGCATGGTCTGACAAGTGCTGAGTAGAGTGGGACAATGACTTCTTTATCTCTGCTGGTGATGCTCTTGTTGATGCAACCCCGTATCCTGTTGGCTTTCTTTGCCACTGTAGCACACTGTTCCCTCAGACTGAGCTTGTTGTCCAACACAGGTCCCTTTTCTCAGAGCTGCTCTCCAGCCAGGTAGACCCCATCCTGTGCTGCACTCCTGGATTATGCTTTCCCGTGTGCAAGACCTTACAGTTGTCCTTGCTGAACTTTATAAGGTTCTTGTTAGCCTGCCCTTCCAGCCTATCCAGTGAAACCTGTGAGTAAATTTTACATAGAGGTGAGAAAATGTATGACACCTGTGTGGAACTTCCATTAGCCTCCTGTGGATGTTGTGGTTCAGGGAGCAAGAATTTCTGAGAATGAAACAGCCTAATGTTACTCACTTGATGTGGAAAACAGTTTTGTGTATTTGTTGGTAGTGTTGGGTTTTTGTGGTTGCCTTTAATAATATTTATTTATATAATCGTTATCAATTAAAACCAAATACTGTATAGTCAAGATAGCATTACAGGTGCAGTCATTCCTCAGTTGCTAAAGAAATCAACTTTTTCAGATATTGTGGTTATTTTGGAATATCTCTGAGGTCATAGATTATTTTGTCTTACATTAATATAATAACTATTGCATCCATTCAGATCTGTGTTTAATTCTTTTTGCACGTTCCAGTTCAGATACAATCAGTTGTGCTCCTCACTTTTTTGTAATATGCTATGATTGCTCTTAACATGTGTTTAAAGCCTAGAAAGCTAACTATATGTGCTGAATTTGCTGAATTTGGTTCTTTACTTCAGGAAGTCGTCCTGTACTATGCTGCAATACCATCCATAGTTCTTTGTTATTTCATGTGTGACCATATCCCTCCTGTGAAAACATGTTATAACTTTGTAATTTTCTACAGACTATTATACTATTATATACTACTTCATCTCTAGGTAAATTTTTGTATTTATTTTGTATTGTTTTCTGTATTTAGTCTCAACTTACTCAAGGTATTTAAAATTCTGTCTTAAAGGATTTAAAATAGAGTGATTATGTATTTACTATATATAAAGAATTTTAGCATTACACTGAATAGCATTTAGAATACTTGTGCTTGGTGCTGGAACTTCAGTTTCTCTCACAGACGAAGCTCCAGTGTCCATGAGAAAAAGGCATTCCCAAGAAAGGATAAAAGGATGCTTAATAATAAGGATTATTAATACTCTAACGTATTACTCTACAGTGCATATTTGCTTTGTGTTAGCGAATACAAAAGGAAATTGCATGCTAATTATCATGATAGTTTGTGTTTGTTGTATGAATAGTGTGTACTTTCTAAGTTCATACTTCAGTTGTGCATGCCAGATTAAAAAGTGAAAAATCAGTGAAATATCAAAACAATACTGCCATAGTATGCAAGAGATGCTCCTGTCAAGGCTAGGGAGGAATGGTGAGACACAAAGCGGAGGACCAAAGGGGGCATGGCTTAACTAAGCGCAGGTCTATGCTGGCAAAAATTCTTCCATCAGGAGAAAATTAACACTCTGAACTAAGCAGACTACAAGAGATAAATGAGTGATTTAGTGACCCTTTCACTGCACTGAACAGTGAGTTATGTCCTGTGTCATTTTATTCATGCAAAGTATTGAAAACTGAATCATGCCCTAGCATCTGTGAGCTCTAAAAAAGTAACTTTCATTGTCTCCTGGATTTTACAGCTTCAGTACTTAACTTTTATAGGTTGTTTTTATGTGAAAAACATTTAGATGAAATCTTGCATAAATTCGTAATAAAATACTGTGGGTTGGCAACTGTAAATACTCATTCATCAGTAATCACTTACTCTTTATATATGCTATAACACTAATATATATTCCATATTAGTTTGTATTAAAAACCTGGTCTTCATTTCATGGATCATGCATGCAATTAAATTTTTAAAATGAAAAATGAGATTTGGTGTCAAACATTACAAATTAGAGACATCCAAAATACAAGGCTGTAAAGTAAGATACATGGCTGTTCTCTAGCTAGCCAGCCATTTCTCTGATGTTAGTCTTGTGTTTAGTGCTTGGTAGATATGTTTGTGTATAGGATTTTCATCCCTTCAAAAGAAACATTGCGAAGTTATATTCGAATAAAGTAGTCAGCCTTGTATATTATTTTGCACTGAAAAATTCCGATGTGTTTTACTGCAAGTTTTTTCAAAATAAGAAGGACCACGTAGCTCCTTGTGACTAATGCACCCTCTGTCCCATAGCTATATAACGGGAAAAAAAAGCCTCACTGTAAAGGAATTAGATAGACCATGTAATGAATGTGTATTTTTGTCTGGATTTTGAAGAATGGGATGGGTATGCAGTGATACATCAAGTTTCTCGTCAAGTAAGTCATCCTTTACTCAGATTGCTCAAGCAAGGATGAGAGTCTAGTGCTGCACATGTGAGATAAAGGGAACCTTTTCCCATTCCAGTTACCTGGTATCTTGTAGGCTTTGCAAAGGTAGTTTGATAGTGGATTCCCTGAAAGAGGAAAGACCTGATACTCAGCCTTTTCAGCTTGCTTTCATAGAGTTCAAGCTTCTTGAGGACCATCACAACAAACTCAAAGAATTTTCGAGTTTGTGAGAACACTGAGATAACAGTCTTGAAGAAACTCATCAGGCACAGGTGCAAGTTGGGCCACTGATCAGTTAGCACTGATTCTTAGGCAGCATAACCACTTTCATCATGGGTACTAATAGAGCACAAACCAATATATTCTTAGTTACACTAAGGAAGATGGAATGCAGGGTGGATAAACAGAGATAACAGTAGTAATTTTAAAGCAAATTACTTCAGCTCAAAAGAGATGTGATAGAAGACTCTTCTCAAGGTAGCTTTGCCTTTGTTTTCACTTACCGGAAAGATACTAGTTAAGCTACCCATCCATATCTAGACAGTGTTTTTGGTATGAAAGAACAGTTAGCTATTTAATTAACTTTTCCTAGAAGGTGTGCTACTGGTGTCTGCTATAAGCACTCCCAAGATCAGTCACAAAATCACACAATCATCTGTTTGGAAGACACCTTTAAGATCATTGAGACCAACTGCTCACCCTGCACTGCCAGGGTCCCTAAACCATGTCCCTCAGCACCACGTCATATGGAATTGTCTTCTGAACACTTATAGGGATGGAGACTCCACCAGCTCCCTGGGCAACCTGTTAAAATGCTTAATGACCCTCTGTGTAAGGAAATTTTTCCTGATATCCAACCTAAATTTCCCCTGAGACAACTTAAGGCCATTTCCGCTCATCCTGTCATTCTTAATGTGTTTGAATATTACATATTATTATTCATAAAATGTTCTTACAGTACTGTTTAGCTCAAACCAGAACAAGTACATATCTCTCATAGTGAAACAAAGTCATTTGTTCATTTCCTCACGTTAAAAACTTAAAGGTCACAAACTTCAACATTTTGGACATGGAGTAATAGATTATTCTAAAGAAACAACCAAACAAATGAACAAAAAGCAGACTAATACCTGTATCAGTCCCTTAGCTGCCCCTTGCTCTCACAAGAGAGAATGCAGATTACACCATGCTTTAAAAAAGGAAAAGAATTCCTAAATATTTTCCATAAGTGGAGTCTGAAAGACAGTAAAATGATCACTTTCACTCTTAGCTTATCTCATGAAAACATGAGAAATGTCTACAGAAATCATCCAGATTACAGAAAATGAGGAGATGTGTCACTGTGCTGAAGCACTGTTTGTCAAGAAACAACTGTATGTTTTGACCACACAGCGTCATTTCCATAGCGCTGGTATAATAAAATAATTTACAAAACAAAGCAAGACAGTCTTCTTTTCCTTATATTTTGTTGCAGAAATAAAAATAAGTCTAAAGAAGGTGTGTTAGAGTGAAAATGAATCAGTCTCATGAGTGATTTTGCATCAGTTTGTTGCGTGAAGGGTGGTACCAAGACAAGGGGAGGAAGGCACCAGAAATTAAAGTATAAGAAAATCAGCTTAATAGGGGGGTCAGTGCTGGAATCTTTTTAAAGCATTGGTGATACATTATAAGTAGATCAGATCAGTAAGGGCAATTAATGTTACACAAGGCTAGGAAGTTTATTCTGAGAAACGATCTGATGGAGTGGGACACGAGGTGAATTCAAAGACATTGCAGGGTGCATAGATGTATAGAGTACAGGGGAAACGTTAGCAGCTGTGCATTTTGTGAATGTGAGAATTGAATCCCAGATGTCAGGGAGGCAAGAAGACAGCTAAGCACCTGGATGAATATTTTCATTATTTGGATGGAGCGATGTAATTCTTAATTACTTCTAGTGTATATTTTAATCTTTGGTGCTGATATGTTTTGACCCAAACATACAGAGTTGTAGGCTTACAGTGTTTTAAAACATCTTAAAGTGAATTCACACTTCGCAGCAGTGGAAGCAGCTCTGACAACTTATTGGACCATCTTATATCATCTATTCGTCACATTTCTTAGGAGAGTCAGATTTTCTCGGTAGCAGAATAATATTTTTTACTTTAATTATGAGTTACAGAAGTTATGTAAAATTTCCATTGAGAAAATAGAGACTACCTCAAAACCAATCTTGAAAACTAGGGCAACTTCTAAAGTGCCTATATTGTATGCAGCTCACCTGGAAGCCTAAAGCCTACCCTTTCATAAACAAGCTGTTCTGGGCACCGTGCTTCCTGTTTCTTTGAGCCAGGCCCCTTGACATTAAATGATGAGGCTTTTTTAAAATATACTTTAAAACAAAATGTTGGGGTTTTTTTAACGTATTCCAGACATTTAAAATATTTTTAAATTGATGAAGCCTTTCTGTGTGTTATTTTTATAAAAGTATGTTTAAAACAGAGCTTACATTTAAAAGAAAAAAGTAATTTAAAGAATTGGCAGTGGCAAGAAAGTATACAATAGCAAAGCTGTAACAAATTATTAGAAAAGGTCATCTTCATGAAATGTCAGTTCGTGTTTCTTAATGCTAGCAAGTATTCAAATTGCCGTTTCTTGTACTGCTCTGGTATTCTTGGCAAACTTAATTTCACTTGCCTTTTTGGCAAAGGTACATCCCTTTGAATTGAGTCTAAGTCTGTGATTCGTACTTTTCCTTTTAAAGTCATACTCTAGCAGAAACCTCAGTTTATAAGCCTCTAGGAAATTTTGCACAAAGAAAACTAACTTGCTCCCCGCTTTGTGTGAAAGATAACTGTTATCTATTCCTTACAGATTTTTTAATAGACAAATAACAGATACGTGTCATCTCGTATTTATCAGTCTGTTGAATCGTCTAAGATATTTGTTCCCATAGAGTAGGTGGTTTACTTCTCAAAAAATGTTCTAGAAGGAAATATGTAAGTCTGATAATAATATTTTCTTGACAGGTTGAAGAGCTATCATATGCTGTGACACAAATTTGGATTCCAGCAACTGAACAGAACTTGGATCAAACTGAAAACAATAGGGAAGAAAATGTATATTAGAAAAGGCTAATTCTGTATTTTCAGTTCGATCCAAGTTCCGTTGAGTTGTTGGAATCTAACTCTGAAATGCAAGAGTATCAGAAACCGATACTGTCTGACCAGGCTCTATTAGATATTCTGCATGAGGAGGGTTTATTGTTTAAAACAAAATTTACTTATCTGAAGGTATTTGGTGTTACATGTGATTTTGGTTCAG
>NW_010395810.1:1308-7233 GCF_000710305.1 Buceros rhinoceros silvestris | reverse complement strand
AGAGCGGTATGGCAATGTGTTGAAATCATAGTGCAAACACAGCATAGCCATGGCAATATAGAGTTGCATCACCATACAAATCAGATACCCATTACTTGCCTTTTTTGTGCTCACTGTCATGATGCCGGGCATCGCCAGGTGCCGGGAAGAAATACGCAGGTTACAGTCTGTTCAAGACCGTTGCTCTTGTCCAAAGTTCATTTTGTCAGTTGTTCAGTTTTTATACCATCTGTTGGGCTAAGCCATCTTACCCCCGGCTAACTCTGGGAACCATTCACACTCTTGATTAACTCTGGGGAAACATTTACACAGGCAGTTAATCCACTGAACTGATACGGGCATTCATCTGAAACATACCCTCCTGTTCTTTTGTTATTGAGATAAGTTCAATTTTTTTTTTTTGCATCAGCCATAGTCAGTCGCTTCCTACATTCTTCCCACTGCTTCATAAGCACATCGCCCTTGCCCATCTCAACTGACCCTTCTTCTGTTTTAGAGATTTACTGACCTGTTCATTTTTGCCCCAGCAAAAATATGATCCCCAAAAGGGGTTGATAGAAAAAGCCACAAATACAACCTGAAAGACTGCAAAACAGTGTCATTGCATTGCCCACCCATAAAGCAAGTGTAATAGTAGAACAAGGTGGAAAACAGAGAAAGCACATTTGAGTTGTTAAAAATACCTCCTGCGGCGTACTACAGTGTCCACTGTAGTGTCCATGTCCCCATCTTCTCTGTGTAGTAATAATGGTTTTACCAACATACAGAAAGAGTAGTTTTGTGGTGGGAATCTCTTCATCTGAAGCTTGTGATATTCATTAGAACTAAAGTGTGGATCTGTTGTGTTTGTCCTATGCATCAGTGAAAAGCAGATCCTCACGATTAATTTATTTGTGCAGGTATTTGGTGAGAGCTGTTCTGAAATAGATGACACTCAACTTGAAACCTTTTTCTAGCTTTATAAGTAACAAGCTTCCACTTTACTTTGGAAAGCCCCACTCGGTTTTGTTGCCAAAGAAGGTGTCTCCTTTTCAAACTCACATCTTTTGATTGAAGCTTTCATAAAGCACTCATAATTTACCCATGTGTTTTAAGAATGAAAGTCTTTATTGTATAAGACCTAAAAATAGACTTTTTTACTTCTGTCCAAAAGTTAAATGTATAAGCTTAGCTCAAGATTATTATTCATTTTGTAGGCCATGTAAAACAAACATCTAGAAAAACTGTTTATGGAAGTCATGCCATGAGGAAGTTAGAGTATTGAATCAAACTAGTTCAACTTCTATAGAAGAAGATTGAGTTATTGCTTAGAAAGATTACATTTTATTTTTCTTATTAGTATTGTGAGAAAATATAAAGCACGGGAAGTCTTTATTGCACATTATTCCATATGTGGTGATTTTCACATTTTCTGCTGGACAGAATTACTTGGCACCTCTTCAACATTGATTATACACAACCTAATCAAGTCTTCTTCTGTTTCTAGATTACAGGTGCAAAAGAAAGTCAAATGTGGAGAAAAAGATGTTGTGAATCTTTTCTTATTAATTTATGGGGTTTTTAATTTTCGTTTTCCAGTATGCAGTGTTCTTTTACATCTTTGCCTTTTCCAGTTCACACATATTTTTATGGTGGTGTTTCCTTTCCAGAAAAAAAAAATTAGAAGATTTTAAAAGTATGCTAGCTGTATTCAGTGAACATGTTACAGTGTATACATTTTTTTCATATGATGCTTAAAATGTAACAAGACATTGGAATTATTTGTCAGCTCTTACATTAGAGTGAGATGTCCTTTTGTTCAGAGCCGCCTTCCTTCGTTTGGAACAGCAGTGGCCTGAGTATGCTTTCATATGGTTTGGAGCATTCTGGATAGTTTACTATAGGGCCGATGAGAAGAATCATAGATGAGCATCATGATACCAAAAAGGCAGTGAAAGAGCAAATGAAGTTATGTATTGCCAAATGCAAAGTAATACATACTAAGAAAAAAAATTGGCTCTTTAGCTTATACGTTTGAAACCACAGGCTTTGCTACCACTCAGGAAAGAGATCAGAGAATGATAGTGGACAGTTCTCTGAAAACACCGGCTCTGAGCAGCTGATTTTTAGGACTGACTAGGAAAGAATAGAGAACTAAACCATGGTACACTGACCCTTTGACTATAACCACTTTTGTCAGAAAGACTCTAGCAGAAGAAGAGACAGTAAGGTATGCAGAGTCCTGTAAGATGTCAGAAAGGTGTAGTTTGCTTCTATATAAGGACATGCTAAATTTTCTAAGGCTTCTCATTGAGATAGCTGTCAGAGATCTTTATAAATAGATGGCTTTGAAAAGATACATAGAGCTTTATATTTCAGTTAGGATATCCCCTATACAGTCTTCATAAAAAGAAAAAAATGAAATGTTATATGTGATTACAGTCTAGAGCTGTTTGCCAAATTCAGACAATAAATGCTTTGGTGGCTGTTGAAGATGACAATATGGATGCAGCCTTTAGCTCAAGGAATCCCTGCGACACTTGTTCAGCAAAGGCCAGGAGTTGACAGTGAGGAAAATTCATTTACTCTATCATCTGTGGGTTCATCTTGACAGAGGTGTTTTCCATGTGGGCTGTTTTAGAAGTCAGTGTCTTTCACCTGTGTCTTTCAGTGTCTGCCATCCCATGCCTATTATAACATATTAGAATCTGTGGACTGTTGACAAGTTGCAAGAACTAAGGATCTAAACCTGTACAATGACAGATTCAGAATTCATTCATGCACGTATGGCATACATTGATAGGCCATCCTCATTTATAAACTTTTTCTGCTCTCTAAGGGTTAAAATGCAGCAGTTTGTTTAAAGGGAGGAAAGTAAGTTTGTCTTTCTGAAAGATAAAATCACATAATTTTTAGATATTGACAAAGTATTTTTCTGGAAACATTAGTTTTCCTAAGAAGATGTACATAAACTATAAACTATCAAATGGGTGAAAAAATTCTGAGTTATGTTGGCATAAAATGCAGCAAAAGTTGATTTGATTTTATCCCATTTTTTTCTAATGTCTTGCATCAGTGAGTATGTGCATTTATATATATACACACATATACAGGAATAATTATCATCACTGTCGATATCTCATTTAAAAAGAAAAAAGTTAATTTCTCCAGGCTTTTTTGTTCTCATTTGTGATTCCTGTTTGTTAACTGTGTTGTTTTGATTGCTGCTGTGTTTAAGGTATGCTGATTCACTGATGACTGATTTCCTGAAAATAATCAGTGTCTGGGACTCTCTTCAGAGCAGCTTATGCTAATTAGACTTTTAAGTGTCAGCTTTCTGGAAAACTTTTTCCTCCTGCTTCTTAAACATCTGAGCTACTAAAAATAATCGTTTTTTAGATTAGTCATCAAGCACATGGAGTTAAGTACTGTCATTTATACTCATAGGCCCACTGATTTGCCACTACAAACGTAAAATACTTAATTTGAATCAAAAGCCAGATGCATGAAATTATGTTTCTATTGCAATGCTTGCACCATCAATAATTCAAACCGAGGTCATGCTATCAGGAGTGTATCACTGCATGGCACCTTCTTAAGGCTAAATATATGTTTTTTTAATTTTCTGCCTCAAGTCATCATGAGTTTTTCTGCGTGTTTTCTATCCCTTTCAAGCTTACATATATTTCCTCAGTGTTTATACTATTGCTTATGAAGCTTGGTGTAGAAACTTTAGAAGAAAATTTCATAAAAAAGTATTACTTTTATTCATAGTATATGCTTAAGCAATATGAGTTGTATGTATACTAATTTAATAAAAATAGACCCATCATTCATGAAGTTCAAGAAGAGTTGCAATATTCCTGAAATTATACCTACTGTGCTTTCAGTAGTAATGATGCGCTTCATTGCTTTACCTAGACAACATGGAATGCAGCGGGCATGAGGAATATGTTTTGGTTTACTGTTTTTCATCTTAGTAAAATTTGACAATTTTTGCTGATGGATAGACAGCACAACAAGGAGCATACTGTCACTAGATTCCCGACAATATCGCATACTCCTTCTTTAAAAAATGCTTTAAAATGGAAATGTCTTTGGGGTTTTCTTCTGTCCAAACTGTGCTATACAAACATATGCTCTTTTTGGTTCTTTCAGCTTGTGTTCTCTAGTGTTGGAAACAGAACATTCGTATTTGTTTTTTAGGGAATTCTGATTTCATATGGACTGGAAGTTCAGGTAGACTCTGCTCGTGATCAGTAGTAGAAGAGGATACCTGGGGTTCCCCCTATCCCTCTTCATCAAAGGATATGTTACAGGAACTTTGTTCTGTGTTTTTTATGGTCATTGTTGATTTATAATCCAGGGGGGAAAAAAACCCACCCCACCCCCCCCATTGGGCAGAACATTACTATTCCCAAAACAGAGGAGCTGTAAAATATCTCAGGACTGTGTAGAAGTGATACCCAGGCAGTATGAGGAAGAGTCTCTTTCTTTTTTAACAGGTTCTAAAAATAGTAAGTAGATTTTGAAGCCAGTAGGACAGAAGGGTTCAGAATAAGCACGTAGCTAATAATCTGACAAACCAAATTTGAATGTGTTACAAAACCAAGGAAGTTCAGAGGAAAAGAAATTCAAATGTGATTAAAAATTCAAATATGATTAAAACTTTCAGAATATTAACTCTGTTCTATTGAATCACTAACCATTCTTTAGCCTTTTAGAATGCAGTTTTACAAATGCAAACATATTTGACAAACCAAATTTGAATGTGTTACAAAACCAAGGAAGTTCAGAGGAAAAGAAATTCAAATGTGATTAAAAATTCAAATATGATTAAAACTTTCAGAATATTAACTCTGTTCTATTGAATCACTAACCATTCTTTAGCCTTTTAGAATGCAGTTTTACAACAAGTCATACATGCACATGTGTGGTCACTGTAAGAAAGAGCAATGTTTATGTGTTTATGTGTATTTCATAATGTGGTTTTCAATTTTTTTACTGTGGAGTTTTTGTTTCTGGGGGCAATGCTGAAGTAGCCTTCTAACAGAGGTAGTGGGTTTATGTTATGGGCAGCAGGCCATGAGTGGGTAGGTAAAGCTGACAAATATGTTTGGATACTTTAGTTGTGACATGTTTTGTGTAATGTCCTCGTGAGCTGAACTCTTTTTAAGAGAAACATTGCAAATGTGTGACTACTGTGAAAGAAAAAGTAGTTTGATGATTTGGTGAGAATGTTCATTAAGAAACCAGAAAATACATTCTTTTAGGTAGAATGAAATGTGCATCTCTGTGGGTAGCAGTAGTGGTAGCAGTAATAAACCCCTGCTATGACTCTGGCAAATGTTCTACTTTTCTGAAACAGCATGTATTTCGCTTGGGTGTTTACATGTTTGATAAGAATGTGTAATCCCTTATGTGGTTCTTCTAGGGCACAGTGGTAAAGCTTTAATCTCTTAATTGATATTGCAGGTACTTACTTCTGAATTAACTTGATAAATAGTTATCTACAGAATGAATAAATTTGAATATTTTACATTTGGCATGTATTCATTCACTGGATTTTGTTTGGGTTTTTTTGTTTGTTTCAAAACATAGCTGTCTGTATAGATAAATAACAGAATCCTTCCTTAAATCACCAGTGAGATGATGTTACTGCTTTCTAGCCAACACTTTTCAGATACTAAGTGTTTTAAATTGAAGCTGTGCGTTGAGACTGTGAGGTTCACCAGTAGTACCTTAATCATAACAAGGAAGCAATTGTTCATTTTGTTCAGTTTTTTTTTCCTTTTTTTCCTTGTGGATTTAACCTTGGAGCAGTTCCAGCTGTGTTAATAAGCCTCAGGAAGCTGCAGTAAACACACATATATTTAAGAAGACATTCCTTCCCTTACCTAATGCAGAAACGACTAAACAAGAGCAGCTGCTTACTGGAGTCATTTT
>NW_010395810.1:775-1189 GCF_000710305.1 Buceros rhinoceros silvestris | reverse complement strand
GATCATTAACCAAGGACAAGACAAGACATGAAACTAGTTCACGGCTAGGAGTTACCTGATTTACATCCAGTAGCTGCTGTTGGATGTGGCTTTCACATGTGAGGTTAACTTGTTTTAATAGGCAACAGTCATAAAGTATTAACTGAATTTGATGCTTTTAGACTTTTCTAGAATTAGAAACCTAATTTAATCTAAATGAAATGCAGGTCTTATGTTTCATGTGTTAGACTAAAAAAGGTAAAACCTAATCAATTCCCTTCAAGGAATGCCACGTATAAAAATAGTATTTTTGATATATATTGACTGTTGTTGAAAATGCCTACTGGTGACTGCTGTAGATTTGGTATTGAACTTGTAATATGCATAGTTCATAGGAAGTAAACTGGGGGGCAGGCAGGATGGTAGAGAGCAACC
>NW_010395810.1:0-582 GCF_000710305.1 Buceros rhinoceros silvestris | reverse complement strand
ATTTTCTTGACCCTGCCATTGTAGGGGGCAGAAAGAGGTTAGGGAACTTCTTTTCCCTACCAAAAAAAAAAACAAACTAGAAAGCATCAGACAGTTTTCAGTTAGTACTCAACATCAACAGGCAGAGGGAGGTTTGGGAATTCTCTTTCTTTAGATCTCAGCAAGTAAGTTTAGTCCAACTGAGGATAAACTTCCTGAGGGGGGGGGAGGGATGGTAGAGAGCAACCGACATGACTCACAGGATATGGAAAGACACTGATAATGTACTTGACCCTGCCATTGTAGGGGGCAGAAAGAGGTTAGGGAACTTCTTTTCCCTACCAAAAAAAAAAACAAACTAGAAAGCATCAGACAGTTTTCAGTTAGTACTCAACATCAACAGGCAGAGGGAGGTTTGGGAATTCTCTTTCTTTAGATCTCAGCAAGTAAGTTTAGTCCAACTGAGGATAAACTTCCTGAGTGTTGTGGTTTAACCCCAGCCAGCAACTAAGCACTGCATTATTGCTTGCTCCCTCCCTAACCAGCAGAATGCGGGGAAAGAATTGGAAGGATAGAAGTGAGAAAACTCATGGGTTGAGATAA
>NW_010395809.1:9945-25186 GCF_000710305.1 Buceros rhinoceros silvestris | reverse complement strand
CGTTTAACGGAGGCGAGAACCCGCCTGGTCAGCTCCGGCGCTCCGTCCTGGGCTGGACCCGGGAATGGGAGCAGGTCAGGCAGGTAGGGTGACGCTCCTTTCCCTGTGCTCCTCGGTTTGCCGGCAGTTTCGGCGACTGCCCGACTCAAGGAAATACCTTTCTGATTAGTAACCCGTGATGAATTTGCCTTTAAAGGATGATTGCCGTTGAAATCTTAGTAAATGGTTAGTGCCTATGGTATCTGGAATGAAGTTCCTCCCCACGGTAACTACATCTTCTGTGAAGAACCAAAACGCCCGCGTTTGTTTGGCAGGGTCCATGTGTGCTTTTTGTGAAGCCTGGCTTTCAGGTAATTTGTCAATTTTTGGCTCTAGCATTGCGAAAACCACTCTTTGGTTGCATCTTCTCATAGGCTGAAGACCCAAAATCTTGTGTACTTAATAGGACATAGTTTTCCATATCTCTGTATATGCTTATTACCTATTTCAGGATCTTTTCCATTTAGTTGTTCTGCTTCTGAAAGGGGAAGAGAAGCCTATCTTTATCTGCAGTTAAGATGCAGGTGTACCATGGATGCATACACTGGTGTAAGAATACTTAATTTTGTGGTTTCTAACTTCTTGATAATGCCTTCTGTTCTGTTTAGCTCAGTACTTACTCGATAGCTCTTTTATTAAGGTATTTAGTATAATTGAAGTTTGGATAATTTGTATAATTTTGAGTTTGGATAGCTCAAAATCTTGAAAGCGAAAGGCTTTTATAAAGGTGTTTTGTTAATGAGGAACAAAAATTACAATAGATGGAGGTGGATAATCACCAATGTTTTCTTTCCCCACATCACTTAAAAGTTCCAAATAAAAACCCCCAAAGTAGCCTTGCAGAGATCTTAGGGTGTTGACGCTGTCTCGTTACAACAGAGGTAAGCAGGTGGACTTTGGCACTGGGCTGTGCAGCTGATACAGCTCCATCCCGGACTCGATAAGAATGCATTCACGTCGAATTGAAGCACCGTGAGGTGGTTGTTCCTGAACGACACGTGCGTATTGCCAAGTGAGCGAACACCTGAGCTGTGGCTGGTGATGCAACTTCAGTGGCTGTGCTGCCGATAGGAGCGTACCGCATCTTGTAGCCTGTTGCAGGGTTAGGAGGCTTTTGTGGGAGTGTGGTGAGGGAAATCTTACTCCACCTGTGATCTAAGGTGCAAAGGAAAAAAAGCAAGAGTAGGTACTGCAGTAAGCCAGCCGTCTTCCTCACCTTCCTTCGTACCGGGACCGTGGAACTTTCATTTCCTGTGCAAGCACTTTTCCGGCTGCTGGTTTCCTAGGGCAGATCCCTGCACAGCTGGGATCTCTGCTTTGCAACAACATTTTCCAGGGCAGTGGGAAAAAAATATTCTATTCTCCTCCTCTCCTTTTCTCCAGAAAGAACAGAGCTATGTGTGTAGCCCTGTACTAGCCACAGGGAGCGGAATGGGGCTGGGATTGCCTGTGTGGTAGCAGCCGAGCTGAGCTGGACTGACTTTTTCAAAGTGATGTGCAGGGTGGTGACAGATTGCAGGGCTGCCAGTTAATGACTTCAACTTTCTGTGCACACAGAGCCATGATTCAGAAGTGGCAGTGATGCTTCGTATCATCGTTACAGATGGGTGACCTAAACCTTTTAAGCAAAACCATAATTCTAAGGATAAAGGGAGAGAAAACATGTAGTCTTTAAACTTAGCTCTTATAGCCTTGTGGTTTTAGTCTCAGAAACAAAACTGAAAGTGGTTGATTGTACTTCTCTTGCCTCACCAGCTTTATCTGGCCTGCAAGTTTGGTTTCTTTTTTTGACCTGAGAATGCTCTGTGGAACAAAACAACCGGGGAAGAAGTTGCTTCTACTAGGATCAGATACTCTGCATAAATCAAGTGTAAGATGAAACAAAGGTACCTGAAATGTCAAAGGGAAAACCAAGGAGATCTCTATGTGAGTGGATAAATGCTATTTTCTCTTCAATAAATTGGACTTCAGTTACCGGAGTAGTTCAAGAGTATGCTGATCAGTATAGAGAATATGCTCATCAGCTGGGAGATTTACTGTGTAGTTTATGATGTTGATGGATAGAAACATCTTAATGATCATCGAAAACACATGGAAGAGCTCTGTCTCCATTGTTCAAATGATGTTTTGCAGTGCCTAGTACTTGTTATTGTAGAGACAAAAATCTGTAACTAACAGGAGTCAGGTTTCTGGACCAGTCCAGCAGACCACCTCATCTAACTCTGTCACACTGTTAGCCAGAGCTGTTTTGGCTGGTGCTGGTGGCAAAAGTGCTGTAAAGCCCCAGAATGCGTCACCTTATGCATCCTCCTTTTATAATTATACAATCGTATGGTTTCCTATTGGTAATTCAGGTCATACGATATTGTTGTCCATGTCCAGTCTCTATATTGTAAGTTTTTCACATCAGCTTGTTTCTGTGTTTTTCATTTGGTGCTAGGTTGAATATTTTGATAAATTGCTCTGTGAGAAATTTAGTTTTACTTATTAGACAGAACTTCTATCCAACCTCCTCTGGCATTGGTTTTTAATATAATCACTCCCAGTCTTTGCCTTGGTAAATTCCAGAGCTTCAACTGTCGCTTCACAAGGATCTCCACCTAAAGGCATTACAATCTATTTAAAATTGATCAGTGCAGTTCAGATCAATGTCGGTGTAAAGAAGGTCTAGTGGAGCTGTAACTGAAAAGCTCTGGAAGATGTTTTTGAAAACAATTGTTTGAAGGAAAGGCAAAGAAGGGTTGTTTACAAATTATAAATAGCTTTCTTGCTGGAAAAACTAGGTCTTCTCAGGTGTATTGGAGGTTGGTTTCTTTTCCCTGTATAGGGTCTGCTTGCTCTGATAACTAGGAAGGCAATGCTGTTGACCTTACATCTGTGCTACTCTGCTATTGATCATTGGAATTGCAGCTGATCGATACAAGCCAGAGCTCAGAGTTTTTGTGTTAACTGCTTAGGGAGGTAATCCTCTCTGGTATGCAAGTGCATCGCTTAATGCTTTGACCCTCTGACTTGGTTTGAATACCCTCCTGTTCTGTGTCCCCGATGACCTTTTACTATCAGTATAGTCTTGTATTGAGGCTTCTGAGAAAAACGGAGAATTGGGGATTTTCCTTCTCATAAAGGATCAGATTTGTTCCAGATCCTTGCTTCCATGGGGAAGGCATTTTCATAAATGTTAAGAAATACTCTTTGTTGTGATCGGAAAGTTTGGAAAGAACAGCTTACATGTCCAGACCTAGTTGTGGGGTTTTTTTTAGTCATTTTTTTGTTTCTCTTTGAAGGCTACAAAGTCTTTTTAGAATCCTTTAAACTTGCAATGTACTTGAAACACAGAACTGTATCAACAGACCAGAGTATCTCTGCTCTGACTTAGATTTTAATCTTCTTTTCTGGAAGGAAAAGTAGATTGGTTCAAAACACCGTGTTGCATTAGTAGTATTACAGTTTCTAACTACCTGACCCTGTTCAAATGGAAATTCTGAGCTTGTATTTTCTCAGCTGTGTGTTTTGTCAGAATGGGGAAATCAGAAACAATCAGAAGAACATGAGTCCCATCCAAGAAGTAGTCAGTTCTTCGGCTGGAAGATGGTGTGAATATGAATATACTTAAGCTACTTAGCCATTGGTATGAGGTAAACTGGTAATAAAGAGCTGTGAGCTCCTGGTTAATCTGGTCTGTGTTTGCTGGAGATCAGCATTCATGGTAGCTCCCTGCTAGATTTTGGGGAAGATTTGATTTCAGCCCTTTCCCAGTGTATATGTTTGTGCTGGCATTGTTTGACATCTCTAGGCTAGCTGCAGATGAAGCCATGACTGAAATGACTGGTGCTATTTATCCCCTTGGTTTGGGAGGTTGGATATCTAAGAATATGCTAATGGTGGTGCTATGTCAAGTGTTAGCACTGTACTTAATCTAGAGATAGAGATGTGCTAATGTGTTCAGTTTGATTTGCCTCATCAGTTCTGAACTCTGAAATAAAACTAGATTCTGAGTTGATAAACACTCTGCAAAGTAATTGTTAAGGCGTATGTATTTCCTTTTCTGATACAGCAAAGTCACACTGGGATCCACCCTAATGACTAACACCATCATGTGGAGTCCTTGCATAGTAATGTGTAATAGTTTGAAATGGAAATATAGGAGGCACAGGTACTACGGAAAGGAGTTTGTATGAATAAACTCACCATTAATCATTAAATAAAATCACCATTAATCATTAATCTGGAATAAAATTGTGTGTGGACAAAAATGATAGAACAGCTTTATGCTGCATAACCTCTGTGAAGAGAATACGTTCTTAATCATTTAATTAGGTCAAGCAGTTTGTGGCCAGTCTATTTGACTTCTTGGTAGAAGAAAACTGAAAGATTATTGAGTTTTATTTTGGTTGCTGTTTTTGTAACTATAAAAAGAAGGGGTTTTATTCTGCTTTCCAGAAAGAACCTTTAGGTTCTTTATTGGGAAGAGGGGGAATGAGTAAGTTAATGTATCCCCTAAATAAGGTGTGAGTTGGAGTTTTGAAAAAAAAAAATGGATGGAAAAATTATGGTAGTATTAAAAAATTTTGCATTTGAGGGGGTAATGAACCATAAAGATTTGGGGGAAGGGGGCAGATTTCTTTATTTCATGCCTTTGAGATCTGTGAGCTCCTTACAGACCTAGATTTGTTAGCCAAGCTGTAATTCTATCAGTGGTCCTTGGCTGGCAGGGCTCTGTACTGGCAACTGCTTCTACAATTAAGAGTATAACTATTTGAAGTATCATCTTCTAGATACTATTCTGAGAAAGACTTAAAAAAAATGTTTGTGTAAGAAAATTCTTTATCAAGTTTTGATCAGCCAAATATGTAACTGTTAGACTTTGAGATGCGGGCAAGATGCATTTCAGGACTCCCACAGATGATAAGGAGTCTTGTGCCTGCACAAACGCAAAACGCAATTCCTGTAAGCCAGTGAACTGTCTGTGGAAGAACAATTCCTAGATTCTGATCAGTGTCTTAGCGGGGGGGCAATTTTCAAAACATCTGCATTTACAGGCTTCCTTCTTGTTTGTAGAAGGGAGTTTAATACGTGATTTCTACTGACTTACCTGGAAATCTTTTGATAGCTGATTAAAAGCTTGTAATGTATTCCTAGACCACACTGCTTAGTAAGGTAATTTCTTTGCAAAGAAAATACAGGTGAAGATGGTAAAAAGCTTGTTGCTTTTATCTAACACGATTGAATTTTTCTTAATTTGTATGCAAAGGGAAAGCTAGTGCATTCAAGTGTGGACATAAATGTAATACTTTTGTGTTGTGTTATCTGTTCTGTGTGAAGATCTTCAACTGGAAAAACCTTTAAATACAGCTTAAAGAATCCACCAGAGATAAATCAAAGTAGGCAAAGGTGAAGAAGCTGAATGTGGCATGAATGGCTAGGCGGTCTAACCTGCTTTTGGAGCTGGCGTTGGACTCTAGAAATACACATTTGGTTGAGAGAATGGCTGTCACATCTGTTTGTGTGATGTGGTCATGTCATCCTTTTCATACCTGAGCTTTCATATTGTGTATTAAAGTAGTGTGCAGTTCTGAAGGTCTGCCTGCCTCTCGGGATGTTCTGTATGTGTTATGATACTGGACCAGTGAAGAAGTCCTGCCTTCTACCTCTCTGCCTTCTCTTCCCTCTCCCAGGGAGATGAGCACTTGAAATACACCAGTATTTCTGCAGGAGTCTGCTTATACTCTGAAGGAATTGATTCTACCAAGGAATATAAAGGTCTTTTCTCCCAACTTGAAAGGAAAGAGAGAAGTGCATCCATTTTACTACAAACCTTCTTCAAGGCATAGTTCTCCTATTAATCTCTCCAGAAATTTGAGATTACTGCAGGATCTTAAATGTGATGGTCTTGTCCTGTATTTATTTGCTAAAGTAAGCTGAATTGAATCAGACGCATGAGTTATAAAAGAGGCAGGCTGGGACTGATTCTCAGGTTACACAAGAAAATCTGGTATCTCAGTAGAGGAATGGTCAACCCGTAGTCTCTCCGCTTTCCTTCTTTAAAAAAGATAAATCTTGCTGCTTTATCACAGTAATGGTGGCCCACCGAGGTAGATCTCTGTACTGTTAGCAGCCCCGTATTGCTGTCAACCTGTCGGATGCTGCGAGAGGAAAAGCTTTGGGTATTGAATGTTGGTCGTGGGGCAATCTCATCCAGCAACCTGCTCTGGTCTAGTTATAAAACAGGAGTAAGGGTGGATTGCTGAAGCTGAGTCAGATCTGTCAAAATGTCCTGAGGAAATGAAGTTAATGTGTCTGAAAGCTTCTTTTGCACATAAAATGAGCTGTTTAGTTATTCAATGCTTCAAGTGTTTCAGGGGTTGCATTCATTATTGTAACTGCTGGAGAAATTTCTAATTTGCAGGAAAAAAGCTGCTACCACTGAGCAAGGCTGGATATCTAGTGTATAACAAAACTGCAGACTTAAACAAATTTGTAGTAGTGGTTTAGAAATAAATTTGGACTGAATCCAATTTCTTGTTGTCAGCCCAGAAGAACATCCTTAAAGCATTTCTGTTAAGATGAAAAACTGAAAAGGAGTGATTTGATAGGGAAAATGGGAGGGACAAAGATATCAGTCCAAACTTGAGAGAATTCAGTGAGATTCCTGGGGTAGCTGTGGATTTGGGATTCAGGAAATACAAGTTATGTTCTGGCTTTGTTGCTGGCTGAGCTGGATGACTGTGGGCAAACCACTTCAGCTTTGTGCCCTGATCCCCACACCTGGGATAGTTTTACTGCTGCTTAAGTGCCTTGAAACCAATGTTGGAGTCTCATATAAGAACTAGGCAGGACTGAGGGTATAAAGTAATTGTGGAAAAAGTGCTTTCTACTCAGAGGAAGGGTAATGAAGGAAACCTGCATGCGTGTAAGGATACTCAATTCCTGGTTATGAGTATCCTATGGCTGCCTAGATTGCATGTGAAAGCAGTGATTTTTCTGTGGCTATGATTTCTTTTCTATTCCACTTGAGAGTGAAACTTGAGTTCAGTCTTCATGTGCTCTTATAACTGGGGGGCTTGTAGTTGTGCAGATGCCTGTCATAAGCAGTACCATGCGGGTTTCTGGGTTTTGCTCTGTACATTCATGATAGAAATGTGATGCTGTGTTTGTGGTGAAGTGCAAGCTGCTGGAAGTATACGTGGTGTGGGTGCCACCACTTCACTGAACCTGGTCAGGTGTCTGCTGCTGTTTTCATATGTCAGACCTCTATGTTTTTTTTTTTGTTTTTAGGATAATGCTGTCTGTGTGTTTTTTAAAGAGCAGAACTTAATCTTTGCTACCAGCTCTGCTCTTCTCTAAAGTTAACAAACTTTTTCAACAAACAATTAAAGTGGAATCATTCACTTCAAAACTGTTTCCTGCTCTTTATGCTCCATTATGCGCCAGTTCCATGTTTAATTAAAACTGGTGGAACTTGCTCTAAAGCATGACTTCTGGTAGTGGAGTTTAATTTGGTGTTGACTACTGATAGTACTTCCCATCTAGGTCGTCTTTTTAATGTAGTCATTCAGTCCTCTTTCTGTATCTGGAGATGAGACAAGATTGGATCTTATTTAGGCATTACTGCAATGGGACCATTTTTTTTATTTACTTGATTCACTTCTTTATATTTCAATTTGATGCATTCGTCTGAGAAGGAGTGTGTCCCTGCTGAGACCTCAAAAATAGCTGAAGTGAGAGTTTACCCTGAACAGCGATGAGGGTTTTTTTCCTTGTCTGTTAATTTTATCATTCAGTGCAGCAAAACGTCGGATCTTTTCAGATGTGTATTTCTCTATATGCTTATTTTCTTGTCTTGGTCTTGATAAGAAGGATTGGGTGAAGACAGATACTTAGTAGGAGTGACACATGAATTAAGGACAAAATAAGGTAGCATTGAAAGCTGAAACTGTACCAGTGACATGTTGATGGGTAGAAGAAGATGAATAACCTCAAGTCAAGGAAGTGTGTGAAGAATGTCACATCTGTGGCTCCTAAAATGGAATTCACATTTCTGACATTGGCACTGTCAAGACAAAGGCAAACCAAGCTGATGAGGTATGTTTTGAAAATCAGGAAGGTTTGAGATGGTGTGAGCTCTGTGTTGTTACTTCACAGAAAAGCATTTTGGTGAGCACACGGTGAGTACACTGTGATCATCTCTTGGGTGCTTCAGTAGTAGGAAGTTTTTAAAGCTTCTGCTTCCACTTATCTCTAAGCGTGTGTTTGGTGGAAGTGAAACTTACGGTGAATAGGGGTATTTTCTGGAAAACAGGCAACACTGAGAGAAGAAACTGAAAGAGGGTAGATTTAGGCTGGACATAAGGAAGAAATTTTTTTTTCCATGAGGGTGGTGAGACACTGGAAGAGGATGCAGAGAAGTTGTAGATTCTTTGTCATTGGAAGTGTTCAAAGCCAGGCTGGGTGGGACTTGGGCTAGTGAAACACATGTCCCTGCCTCTGGTGGTGGAGTTGGAACTAGATGATCTTTGAAGATCCCTGCCAACCCAAACCATTTCCTGATGGGTGGCTTCTAAATTAAAGTGAAATTGCAGGGAACTTGCATTCTCAGAATGTGGCTCTTTGAGTTGAGAGAAATGAGGTATGTTAGTGGAAACTGGGTATGTCAGATGGCTGGAAAAGTTCAGCAGTTTTCACCACATTGTGAGAAGGGCTCTGTAGGGAGTGGGAGAAGGCTTTTGGTGGCCTTGTGTGTATTTAAACTACTCGGACTGAGGGTGTAATCAGAATTTGAAGCAGTGGCTCCATGCAGAGTTCAGGGTTTTAGCCTGTTTGCTGCAGGGCAGGCAGAGTTGTTTGTAGGTGGAATAGTTAATTTAACAGGCTGTGTTTTCTGTCAGTGCCATGCTGAATTTTGCTTGGAAAACATTAAATGTGTGGTGAGAGTGGGTAGTGCATATGACCCTAGTATAAGAGGAAAAATTGATGAATCTGTAGTTGTTTTAACACTGGTCCCATTATTCTTGTACAGTGAAGTAGACGTGCATTTTGGCAGAATTCAAGTATCTGGAATGGCAGATGATGTTTGACCTGCTGGTAGATTTTTTTTCCATTTTAGAACTTTAGTCTAGCTTGATTTCTTGCTAGATGTTTTTTGTATGCTTTGTTAAATAATTCCATAAGTGTTCTATTTCACTAAATTTCTAACAAAAAACATAACTACCAATAAATAGTGCCTTTTGTCTTCTGAGCTTTAACCAGGGAAAAGGTGGCATAGCTTTCTTTGAATGGATTTTTTTTTTTGAGTAATTGAATTGCTGTAGTGTGTTTAACTACATTAAATTCCAGTTAATTAATATTTATCAAAAGAATACAAATTGCTTGGGATTGGTCCTAGTGTGGTCAACAGAATTTACCTTGTTTCTAAATAATGTGAGATCAGCTACCTGTACACATCTTGGTTAAAGAGCATAAGAAGAAAAAGCTTGAAACTGCACAGATTCTGTTATTTTTGGATTAAAAAGGGAGTGTTCTGATTAATGGCAAAAGCTGTTTTTACTCTTTTGTTGTCAGCATTTTGAGAATGTTTGTCTAGCTTTCCTCATTCATAACTGGGACGTCTGAAGTATTAATAACATTGAAGTACTTTGGACAGTCAGCTTATTACATACTGATATATTCCTACAACAAACAGAGCAGTATTTTGATTAGCTTGTGCTGCTCTGGGTTCCAGAGGTGCATTTTAAATGCAGGATATTCCACTGGTCTTTCAAACATCTGCACCAAAAAGACAGACTCAGTGGGCTGTTTCGTTGTTGAAGCTGGCAGTCTCTCTCGTTTGAGAAGGGTTGTACTGGAATATTAGCTTTCTTCTAAAGTGCTAGGGTTAACCGGAAAAGTCAACGCACATACGTGCCACTGGCCAGTGCTAGGATTACTGTTAAAGGTTTGACTCTTTTGAAGTAGTGTGGAGTCTTCTTCTGATTAAGCTGAACTAGCTAAATTTGTTAAGAGTTAGATGCTTTCCGCCTGACTGTCTTAAGCTCTCAGATGTGATAGGTATTTGCTATCCAAACTTTACATATAGGAAAATAGTTGTCAAAAGCAGTTGCTCTGTTCTTCAAATTTGGGACTTGTTTCTTTATTGCATTATGAGATTACTGTAACCCTCAGTGGTGGTACAAGTGCAGGATCATGTTTTCTCACCTTTTCCCTAGAATGTAGGAATTGCACAGCGTATTTGTATTTTATGCTGTGGTTTATGCTATGGTGCAAATGTCTGTCTTGTTTCTGTTGCAGCTCACCTACTCTTCAGGAGACCTCAGTTGTGTAGCAGTCACTGAACACTTAGTTAGGTGGGAAGCCTTGATATGAGAATCTTCACTTTTGGGTTATCTTAGCCACAGGCACCGTCTACTTCTGTTTTTGTTGTATGAGGCTGTATACAGAATCCTGACGTTGGTTTTAGACTTTCACTTGCACTGAAATGAGTAGTTATAGTAAAAACCACTGACAAAATGGAGTACCTGTGACACATCAGAAATCGATCTTTTGAATCAAACTGCTTTTCAGTGCTTCTTGATGTAAAATCAGTAGTAGTTCATGCACATGTTACAGGGAGGAAGAGAATTACCTTCTATTTTTGAAGTTTTTCTGTTGTCTTGAAGTTTTCAGAATGAATGGATGCCTCCTCAGTTCTGTGTACTTTGACTACATAGTGTGTGTTAGCAGGCAAAATGAAAGCTGCAAGACCAGAAAGTCATAGATATGCTGGTTTGATTACGGGTGATAACTTGAGGCTTTTTTGCTTCCTCTGTTCTGTAAGCGTATTTCTCATTTATCTGAGTCTTCAGTGGGAGTTACTTCAGAGAATTGATACGGTCTGGAATCTGGACGTGCTTGCACCCCCAAGTGAGGGATATAGCATCAGGAGACGAGTTCTTCTTAACAAATAGTTAAATCTGCTTGAGTTACCACTGAGAAAGCTACTCCAGGTACAGTTAGTGGTAGGATGATTCCAACTTGAAGCTGGCACAGAACTTGAACTAGTCAGAGCTCTTTCAGAAGAAAAGGAGTGTGGATATAAACTTCAGGGAAAACACCAACAGAAGGAACATGGAAATAGTAATTAAAAACTACTCCTAACTTCTCAGCAGCTCCTCAGGAGTCATTCTTGGTAGTAATTTTATTTTTCCTCATCTGTTGATGAAACTGTCCCTTTGGTAGTGTTTGACTGCGTGAAGACACGCATCTCTGTGTTCTCCTTGCTATCTGACAGCAGTCTTTCAGGTTTAAGTGGTGATGCGCCAGCTTGACTTGTCCTGGTCATCTCTATGCTGTCCCTTCAAGCTTTTCCAGCTTGTCATCTATCTCTTCATGCCAGTTGTATCTGTCATGAGTTTTGTCTTGTCATCTCTCTGTTGCTGCATCTTTGTGTTGTTTTTTATTGTTGCTGTGCTTGTTCCCCGCCCCTCAGTCCCTTCTATTGTTACTCTGATGTTCTCTGCCCTCATGCTGGACCCTCCTGAACTATGTTCCTCTGGCTGGCTGGTTTTAAGAACATTGCCTTATTGCCTCATTGTAGGGAAGTGGGAAGTGAACATACAGACAGGAAGGAAAGTGCTCACATAAGAACACTTCAGTGACTGCTGATGTTGAAGTTGCTCATAACCCTTAGACACTTGTAGCTCTGGTCCTCTCTTCAGAGGTTTAGCTAGAATTGAGAGTGAGGGAGTGAGACTAAGGAGGCCCACATTTATAGAAGAGAGCTTGTAGGTAGCTTGTAGTACTATGCTTGTTTCCCTAGCCCAGGAAAGGTGTTGAAGATGTTTACATGCTGTATAGAGTATGTTCTTTGTCAATTTAAATTGCAGTAAAGCATCAGACCAAAATTCGTGCCCCCTCTGACGATCCCACTGATGCCCTTCAGCATCCTGTTCCGGACAACACTGATAGGGCTGCAGTCCTCCATTAGCTGGTTTGGAGTAACGCTTTGGGAGCAAGTCTTTTAAATTTCTAAAAGCACGGTAACAAAGGTAAGCAAAGCTTTATTGCAGAGTGTAACGGCTTTGACTAAGCAGGTAGTTCAGGTAATGCCCAGAAGCATACTAGCAACAGCAGTAACTCTCTCACTGGCTGCAAATATTTTTCTTCCAGCCAGCAGGACAGAGCCGCAGCAAGGTGCTTGTAACAGTGGTCCCTGAATAGCCTATCAAATCTGATTAGTCACAAGACACTGTTTTAATTAAACCATCTTTGGAAAGGAGGTGACAAAATATGGCTGGCAGCCTGTTCTAGCATTACTAGCATTACTGTGTGCAGTGCTTAACAATTCTGTTTGCTCACTCGGCCTTCTGCAGTAGTGGTGTCTTAAGTGCCCACTCAGTGCCTGAGGAAGAGCTGGTGTGATGTAAACTCAAACACTACCTAAACTCTAGAGTGTGACTGTCTCTGAAAGTAGTCTATTTCATGATTAGCTTGCTATTGATGAGTCTTAGCTAGTTCTGAGTTAAAATAAGCTGTTACGTATGACAGAGGAATCATTTTTCACACTGCACCTTGAAGTTAATGCAGCGTCTGGTCTGCACTTGGATTTTATTACAGAATTCCCAAACACAGGAAGATCCTTAGTGCTTATGCGGGCTGTTTGGACACTGAGGACACATCCAAGGCTTTATGCAGCTCCAGGTCGATATACTACTGCAGAACTCTCTGGATGATAGATTGATGTGCATGTCTTTGCTACTGTGGGATTTGTACACATTGCTACTAATGTCCCTGGAGCAAATTGGTAGTGTCATGATAACTTAGTGTTCAGTAACCTAAGATCAGTGTTTGAGATGGTAAACTTGGTGTGTCCTTGCAGGTGCCAGCTGGAGAGGGGATATAAATTATTGTCCTGAAAATGATCTCTGAATGTTCTTTTCAATGTCCTTTCCGTTGGTACAATCTGGACTAAGCTGCTTCTGGTGAATGAGGTAGGCAGCATAAACTGTATGGCCTCTAAATAACTGGTGCTGCATTGAAGAAACTTCTTGTTAGTTGAGTTGCCAAAGTGAGTAGGTTTACTCTTCCTCACATCAGAAGTTATAAAATCATATAGAAAAGAAGCACTTGCCTTTTGGTCTGAGATAGTAACTAGAAGAAAGAAGAAATTAGAGAAATTCCAGGAAGTGTGTTAGAGGCCTTGTCCGTAGTGCACCTCTACTGTAATAATGATGGACAGCCATAGCACATGCTTGCAGGCAGAGGATCGGTCTCTCGTGACAGAGGGGGGTGATGAAGTATGTGTAGGCTGTATGTTTTCACATGCAGCCCAGCTTTTTCAATAAGTTCAAATCAAGTCTATGTTTTAATTGCTACTCTCAAACAGAGGAACGAGCAATATAGCAGCTTCTCTGACAGTATGATCTGGGTCTGAAAGATGCAGTATTCTGCAGTCTGGTCTCCTCTTCTGCGGCACTGTGACCAGTAAAGCCCACTCAGCTCTAGTAGTTGACATGCAACTGTACTGGGTAATCTTGGGCTTTGACTTTGACAGCCTTCCTGAGATGGCAGGCTCTGCACTGCTTCACATCCTCTTCTGTGAAGCCTCAGTATTTTGTTTGCTTCTGAGACGCAGTTGCCAGATAGTGACAAAACCAGTTCTCTGGCTTAGTGGAGTAATTTTGGACATAATGCCAGTGCTGAGAGAGATGGTGAGATGTGCTGAGAAGAACCTGACAAACATTGAGCAGAATGACAGACAGCTTTTATGTACAAAGTACGCCCGGAGTTGCCCAGCGTGAGTCACTTCCCCATAGCCTGGCAAATGCTTACTGTGTTTCATGAAGTCTGGTTGCACCCATGTAATCTTCTTCATATGGCTTTGGCAGTGTGTGGAGTTTCCGTTAGCCTGTAGGGTTGGCTCACCTATTGGTTTCAACATTATGTTCAAAGCATCTTTGCATAGCAAAAGGTGCCTTCCTAAAGTGCTTGAAACTGACTCTTCCTGACCCCAGTCATGTCAGCAGCTGCCAGGAGGAATAGCTAAGCTGTGTGTGATCCTCACCTTATGACACCCTTCCTTTAAGTTAACAATTACAGTTGGAATCTGCAGTGGAAGCAGTGAGGCCAGGAGACCTTGCTGAGGTGTGATAGATGTGAAAGTTAGCTCTATGCCAAGCTGTGCTTTGGGCGCTGTCTGCTGCTGGTAGGGGTATGCCAGATAACTTCATGTTTTTGAAGAACAGCTCTTGGGCATTTTAGTCTGTGAGCTGCAGGACTTCAGAAACAAAGGGCAACTTTGTCATGCATAATGTCCAAGAAGGTCTTAAAAATTCAGTGATTTAAAGAACTACACTGTCGTGTCTTGAGAAAGGTCTTGTGTGCTACTTCTAATCTAGCAAAAGAACGAGTTATGTTATTGAACACACCATAGTCATCCTGGAGCAGGGTTTTAGTTGACAACTAAATGGACAGCTAATTCTGTCTTAACTCTTCTCAGGACAGGCTGCTCTGTCTTAAAGGCAGACTGGATGCTTCTGTGTTTAATGTCTTGGCCTTGTAAGATTTGCATCCAGTTTTTAAGAGTTGTCAGTAAAATTCTGTGGACAGTGGATGAGGACTCTTGTTAGCATTGCTTTCTTTGTATCCCAAAATACCTTCCTAATAGTTCCGTTTATTGTATAACTATAGAGTTATCTGTGCATTACCCACGCTGCCTAACTGACTGCGTACCCTATATGATAGTATCCATTTTTAGAGCAGCAGGGATTAAACTGAAGAGGGTCAGTGTGGTATTGCCAGTAGAAGGGGCTATTATTAATGCCAAGGGAGGCAGGGTGTGGTCCATGGGACGGAGTTGCTTCTGAGTGCTGTGATCTGGAAGCTTCTGCCTTCCTGATCAACCTGGCTGCTTCTCGACGGTTTTTTTGTTCTTCGTTTTGCTTTTTAGATTGTCAGGTCCTGGGCTAAGTTATTTGTCTGTGCAGTCAATTCTCAGAGCTGTAAAATAAGTTTCTGTATCTGTCTTGGGAACAGGATAAATAACAATTGTCTGCAACATGTCCCATAGTGTAGGGAGAAGACTGCAGAACTGTATAGACTTAGGCTGTGCTACATGTATGAAGTTGTTAAAGCTGTTTTAAAATGTTTTTCAGGTTCTAAATGGCTTCTAAGAAGTTGGGATCCGACTCTCATGGTAAGTGAAATTCGGCATCCTTGTCTTTTCAGCAGG